>NW_017308639.1:92499-105191 GCF_000935625.1 Nanorana parkeri | reverse complement strand
GGACTTGTGGGAGTTAGGAAACCTTTTCTGATCACTATGGCTTCCTGAGATAAGTTGTAACTAGGACTGTCTATGCATTGTAGTATAACAATGTGTCCCCCTGCACCCCCTTGCAGCGTCTCAGACCAAATCACAATGGTAGTGCTCGTAGTGATAATCACGGATGGCGCCGTGTGCATCAATCAATAGAAAGTGAGGATCATCAGCAATGTATTGCCCTGATGAAGGGACCCTTTTGTGGCCCCGAAACGTTGGCTATATGTGATATTTGTGACCATTTAGCTGAATAAACGGACATTATGTTTGAATGTGATCCTCACTTTCTACTATGTGTGCATTGCATCTCCCTAGGCCCAAATATGAACACTTGTGCAGGCTGATCATTATGGCAAAAGCGGGGTCAAAGACATCTGCGGAGGATAGCTTGGGGGTCCCCATTTCTGTTGGTCCTGGGACGTCTATGACCAGTTTCTGACTAAAGTAGAAAGTTTACTTAGGACAACCTGAGCTCAATTGTTTTCTTCTTCCCTCTGTGCCTGACAGGTGATAGAATGTTGCCCTCGCCTCCTACAGACAACACTTTTCTGCCCGATAGGGAAGACTCCGGGGATTCGGAAGCTCTGCATATATTTGAGAGAGCAAACATGGAATTTGAGGTATGTTATGCTACTTGCATCTGACTTTGTCCTCACCACTAGACAGCAATCAACCCCAAGCTGCCAAACCCACCTTTGTTATTAAGAAGTTGCATATTGAATTGGGAAATACATGAATGGCCTTGAAAATGTTTAACCTGTCTGTGATAACCCCTCTGTCTGCCTTCCGGGCAGGTCCCTGTGTCGGGAGGACATCAAAGTCACAGTGAAAAAGAGCGTAAAAAAAGAATAAAAATGTAAAAAATCTGAACACCACACAAATCAATGCAGCTCTGTAATCCTAAATACATCCTTCAATAGATTTCTTGATTATAAGCAGTCTAAGGGCGCGTACACACCAGCCTCAGTGCGCTCTGGCCCCATTCTAACCGGATCGCATTCCAGCCGGCTCACTTTGTTTTGGGGCGGGAGGGGGCATGGCGGTGCATTGAACTCAATGGCACCGCAGCCACGGCCTTCGGACGCACGGGAACGCCTGGCACATCAATGCCTGCGTTACAGTCCGGTCAGAAAAAATAGTGCTTGCAGCATTGTTGTGACCAGAACACGGGCATTGATGTGCCACACGTTCCCATGCGGCCGATCCCACTGTGGCTGCAGTGCCATTGAGTTCAATGCACCGCCATGCCCCCTCCCGCCCCAAAACAATGTGAGCCGGCTGGAATGAGATCCAGAATTGGAGGCTGGTGTGAACTCCACCAGTGCCGTCTGTCGCCTGTACTTCCATGCAAAAGACATTTGCCCAGCTATACATTGATAGAGCGTGTTCTAAGTAGACCCCTTAGCATCTTCATTTCATTGCTATCAGCATCTCGCAGCCCCTGTAAAGCTGAGCGGGAGAAGAAGCAACGCAAGGGGCCAATCATTTACTGTATGTAGCTGTGCTAATGTGCGAACAAGGAATATGCTGAAAGGAGGAGAGAGCAAAGTGACAGAGATGAGCTCATCAGGCTGCTGCTTCTCTTTTACTGTCCAGTCACAGGCCCGGGTGGTCAGAAATACAAATGCTTCCTTATATACTGTTTATTTCATCTGCGTATTAAGCTGTTTGCCTGGAGTTCCGCTATGAAGCCCAGTGCGTAATATCTCAGATTAGGGATGCACCGATACTGGCTTTTTTGGTTACGAGTACCGATATATTGCTTTCGGTAGCGAGTACCGATACCAGTGCTTCTGCTGGCATGGAGACGGCTTTGCGGGCAATCAGGAAGCTGGCCGGTGGGTAATGACATGCTGCCCCGATTCCTGATTGCCCGCGAAGCCGGCTCCAGCTTCCCAGCCAATCAACATGGAGCTGGCCAACAGGCCAATCAGGAAGCCAGGCGGCGAGTATTGACACGCCTCCCGGCTTCCTGATTGGCCAGGAAGCCGGCTCCATGCTTATTGGCTGGGAGAAAAGTATTTTTCCTGTACTTGTAGCATTTTTGAATGGATACAACATGGAGAGATGGGCCTGTACTCTGGAGACGTATTTTATGTCTTACTATTTTCTATTGTTTGAAGGAGACAGACGACAACGCCAGCCCGCAGCAGCCGGCTCCAGTGGTCAGCCAGGCCAAGGACAGCAACAAAAGCGCATCGCATGTGGATGAAACGCCCTCCACGTCACAGGCCTCCGAGGGCAAGGGTCTCCGGGAAGCCATGACGGATATGATGAAGGAGTTTAAGATGGATGTCTCCTGTGTGACACAAGCCCTCTTCTTCAACAGCGGAGAGCTGGGCAGCACCAGACACTTCCTGCGCACAGGGGCCCGCCCCGATGGCTATCCTATTTGGGAGCCGGAGGATGACTTGGACTTGAAGCGGAACAACCCAAAGATGCAATCGCATCTGATCCAGAAATACGGCGCAGATAATGTTGCCAGGAGAGCGGCTTTCCTGGCGGGTTAGCGGGAGACATTCACACAGTCATCATCATTCAGTAGCATGGTGAGAGGAGTGCAGGAACCCATCGTAAGCAATCGGATCGGTCAGATTCATTCTGATTGGTTGCCAAGGATCACTGTACGGGCTAGTTCACACCAGCCCCAGTGCGTTCCGGCCCAATACATGCCGGAACACACTGGTTCTCAGCAACTCACTTTGTTTTAGGGCGGGTGGGGGTGTGGCGGTGCATTAAAGTCAAGGGCACCGCAGCCACGCCCCCTGGCCACAGTGCGATCGCCTGCACTGGAATGCGTGGCACATCAGCGCCTGCGTTCCGGTGCAGTCAGAAAAAATGCTGACCGGACCAGAAAGCTTGCATTGATGTGGCAGGAGTTCCGGTGCGGGCGAATGCACTGTGACCGGGGGGCGTGGCCATTGACTTCAATGCACCGCCCCAAAACAAAGTGAGCCGGTCCGAATGCGATCCAGTGCGTTCTGACTCCAATCGGATCCGGACGCACTGGGGCTAGTGTGAACTAGCCCTAACTCTGGCGCTTATTAAACCTGCGCGTGTCATCGTCTGGCAGGGTCACATGATCATGTTTTGTATATAGTTTTTAATTTAAGCTTCTCTGATGCTGAAAAAAAAAATGCTAGCAAGAAAGACATTGGAGGGAATTTATCAAAACTGGAGCAGGCAGAATCTGAAGCAGTTGCCCGTAGTAACCAATCAGCTTCTCTCTCCAGTTTATTCAGTTTGGCTTTGAAAATGAAAGACAGAAGCTGATTGGTTGCCATGGACGGCTCCAGATTTGATAAATTCCCCTCTCTACCGCTTCCCGTTCTGCCTATCTCTGCTGCAGTGAAGAGAAAGCGCCAGCACAATCCAACGCTTCTTGAAGTGTCAGATTCCTTCCCTCCCTGCTGCACTCATTGGTTTGATCCATCAGCCCTGCGTCTTATAGTGACATAGGGGGTCAATGGGAGGAACCACTGCGAGCAGCAGCAGGGGACCGAGAAATGGATAATACTGAAAGTGTCGGATTTTGTGATTTATTCAGGCGTCCATCTGTCTTCTCCACAGCAGAGTTTGGCTGCAAGAGAGGCGGATAGTCAATGGGGGGAATTCATAAAAACTGGAGTAGACAGTGGCAACCAATCAGCTTCTCTCTTCAGTTTGTCTAGTTATGGTTTGAAAATGAAACGGAGAAGCTGATTGGTTGTCACGGCAACCGCTCCAGTTTTTACGCCTCCTTTGCAGGGTGCAGTTTATTATACGTGTTTTTAGAGAGTTGTTTTAGCTTTGTAGTATAATAATTGTTCTATAGCATTCCAAATAAAGTTTATACGTCTTTTTATTTTCTTGTAATCGTGTCGTCATCTTCTTCCTGGGGTCCATCCACTGTTTCCCCTCCCCCACACGCCATGTGCACAGTAAAGGGTCCATTTAAGAAAATGATTCTCGCGAAACTGCACATGCGTTCTGTGCGTATTCACCAGATAAAATCAAATGTTCTTAGTAGGGATGCACCGACACCGGTACTAGTGTCGGTGCCGAGTACTCGTACTCGCCCAAATGCTCCAATGCCTAGCCCGATACTTCCTGATTGGTCGGGAAGCTGGCCAATCAGGAAGCCGGGCGCGGTGTAATGACGTGGCGGCCGGCTTTCTGATTGGCCGGGAAGATGGCTTCATGCTCCCTCGTCACCTCATGACGAGGGAGCATGGAGCCGGCCAATCAGGAAGCTGGGCGCTGCGTCATTACACGGCGCCCTGCTTCCTGATTGGCCAGAAAGCCGGCCCCATGCTTCTCGTCACCTAGTGACGAGAAGCATGGGGATGGCTTCCCTGCTAATCGGGAAGCCGGGTGGCGAGTCATTGCACGCCGCCTGGCTTCCTGAATGGGACTTTTGGTATCGGCGAGTACCAAAAAAATAAAATATTGTACTCTATACCGAAATACCAATATCCGTGCATCCCTACTTCTTAGGAGTATTTTTTTTTTTTTTTTCAGGTTGAATGTTCTTCAAATCAACGGAGCTGGTGTGAACAAGCCCTAATGCAGGGGCAAACTCAGAACTCCAGCATTGGTCAACTGCAAATCCCATCTTGCCTCTGAGATTTATGTCTGTGACTGTCAGAGTTTTGCAATGCCTCATGGGACTTGTAGTTCCACAACAGCTGGAGTGCCAAGGTTGTCTATTAATGCACTAAGGCATGGGTGGGCAACACTGGCCCCCCAGTTGTGCTTTAACTACAAGTCCCAACATTCATCTGCCTCTGCGAGTAACTGTCCGTCTTGCAATGCCTCATGGGACTTGTAGTTCCACAACAGAGGGGGTGCCGAGGTTGTCTACGCACGCACTAAGGCAGGGGACGGGCAACACTGGCTCCCCAGCTGTGCTTTAACTACAAGTCCCAACATGCTTCTGGGAGTCATGTCTGTAACTGTCAGTCTTGCAATGCCTCATGGGACTTGTAGTTCCACACTAGCTGGAGTGCCGAGGTTGCCTACCCCTGCTCTAATGTATATTGACTCCTTGGTGGCTGCTTTTTTCTTTTCACCTGGCGATTCTATCAATGACACACTTTCTGTTCATTAGCATCAGAGCTCAGTCTTGGCTGTCATAGAGGCCGGACTTCGAACATTCAACATCCTGTCCTGCGCTATTGCCAAAAATCGGTTTAGTAGCGGGCGCGGCCAATGGCGGCACCATATAGATCTAAAGCAGGGATAGCCGACACTTCTTAAACACTAGGAGGGGAATTTATCAAAACTGGAGCAGTTGCCAGTGGCAACCAATCAGCTTCTCTCTTCAGTTTGTTCAGTTAAGACAGGAAAATGAAAGAGAGAAGCTGATTGGTTGCCACGCACAGCTGCTCCAGATTTTCTCTGCTCCAGTTTTGATAAATTCCCCCAATCTCTTCTGAGTAGCAGCTTCTGCTGGTTCTTTGTACTTCCGGTTCATCACCCACAATGGCTTGCACTACATGCCCAATGCAGTTGGGCCCCAGGCTGTAGGAGAGTCTGGCAAGACCGAGACCTGGATGAGGATGTGGGCGGGACATTAGGGAGGAGGGGGTGGAGCTGTGAGGGAGTAGTGAAAAATACAGTGTACTTGTTTCTTCCCAGAGTGCTTCTGCATATACAATGGGAGATATTAGGAAGGCTGAATAAAATCTGGAGACTTGCATGCAGGAAATGTAAGTGAATGCAGCTCTCAGCATCTATTCATGGGGCCTGAATGGAGGTAGAAATGTAAAGATCCAGGGTGAGGTGTTAAAATGGCACGGTGAAGCATAATGGACATTTCTGTTTTATGACTTTAGCAACGCTCTAAAGACAAGTTGCTGGTATGAATGGGCCCTAAGAGGAATTTAAATAGCTCCAGATCTCTCTTGTGGTTATGCACACTCTGAAATTGGGAGACAATGCACAACTGCCTAGCCGGCCACCACTAGATAGGAGCTGGAGGAGCACCCGGTAAGGCTGGAAGTGGTGTCCATAGCTGTGGAAGAAAACAAAAGATTCAACTTGGCATGATCCGAAGTGGAAATATTCATCTACTTCTGTAGAATGCTGCTCAAATGTATTCTTAGGATAGAATTATTATCAAGCTAACCAATGGAAACTGAAGCTGCCATATTAGGTCTGGACCTCTAGGCTTCTGCTCCTGAGACGATAATTCCCTGTGATGTTCCCATTCATGATCACCATGCCCAATCACCTTAGCATGACTCCACTTTAATCAGCTGCAATGACACAGGGTGTCGCCAGGTGGCGCTGCTTCCCCATTCCACGCAATCACTGAGCTACAGGCGCAATTTGTTTCCTCTGAGTAGCAAGATGGCAGCCGCGGCTTCAGAATTCTCTCAGAAACCGAGCGTCAACGAGAGGACCAAGATGGCACCCTCCATAAAAAGAGTCAAAGCGGAAGTGTTGCCCGGCGCATGCGCAGAGAAGAAGCCGGCAGCATGGCGGATAACAGAGTGACAGAAGAGCTTCTGCAGAGGCTGCAGGATGGGCATATCGGAGGGGTGGACAGCCTGGAGCTGGCCTTGGCGCTGGGGGTGGATCACCAGCAGGTGGTGGGGGCTGTGAAGAGCCTGCAGTCCCTGGGAGAGGTAAGAGGACCTGTCTGCGGTAGGCTGATGTAATAGCATCTTGAGGATGAGGGGTGGTCACGTGACCACACAGCTGTCCTGTGGCTGCAGAATACAGCATGGTCAGCTGAAGTGGGACATCTAGTGGCCCATGCAATGGGTTTTGTACTGCTGGGGCTCCATAGGGTGGGTGCTTGCTTTGTAGCGCTGGGGGTTCTGGGGTTAATCCCAGCCAATAACACTCTTTGTATGGGGTTTGTATTCTCAACCTGCAGTCGTTAAACTACCCAAAGACATATTGGTTGGCTTAATCTGCTTCTGACCAGTTGCAGAGTCCATGTGACAGCTGGGCAGACTCTGACTTAGATGATCCAGCGTTCCTGGATTAAATAAAACTTTACTTCCACCCGGAACTGCTTTCAATCACGTGGTTCCTTAAAGGAGAACTATGGGGTCAGGGCTTTTCCCCATAGTTCTCCTAAGTGTCAAGGAAGTACACAAACTAGCTTCCTCCCGTCACCCAAAGCTCAGTATACCGTGAGCTACAGCTCGCGGTATACTGAGACGCCGCAGCCGAAACGGATCCCGACGATTATGTCTGGATCTACCCAGCTGCGTGAGTGACAGCTGCCTCTGCCTATCTAGAGGCAGAGCCAGCTGTACCCGCCCCCTCCCCCATCCGTTCAGCGCTGGAGGATCGGACAGGGGAGGGGGGAATCCAGTCCCTCCCCTGTCACGGCTCTCTGCAGTGACAGGATCGATAAGTGAGCGAGCGCCGTTATGTGGTTGCTCACTTCCCGATCTACTGAGCTGACCTGTGACAGTTTCATTGTCACAGGTCGGCTCAGATTATGAAGTGAGGGAAAATCACTGACCTCATAATTCTCCTTTTAAGTCAAGAGACTTGACACCTTCCATTGATCTAATAAGGGTTGCCCCCAGTTCTGGGAAAACATACCAGCATAAATGGAAGTAAACACTCCAATACTCGCCTCCAGAGATGTGACATCTGTGAGCTCCCTCCCTGGAGCAGACACCTTCTTTCCGCCTTCGGGGATGATGTAACTCCTGTGAAAGGGAATGCATTTATCCCACCACTGAGGCCCCGTTCACATCGCGCGACTTGCATTTTGCGCAATTTCGCGCAAATGCTTGCATTGAGCAAGCGAGAATGGCGGCAAAATCCACTCCAAAAAGGGTCCTGCTGTAGCGACACACGACCCACGACAGCAGGACCCTTTGCCCCATTGAGATGCATTGAAGAGCGATATCGCGTGGTAAATAGCCGTGATATTGCGGGAATGACCGCGCGATAAATCGCTCAATGTGAACGGGGCCTCAGGTGTACCGAGAATGTGCACTGAACCTCTCCCCTCCCCCCCATCAGCTGCTACTGTGATGGGAGGGGGCTCCCTGCACTGGAAGAGCAGTCGTTCTTTAGATGTTGGGGGTGCACCGCACTTTCACGTCTTAGGTTCTGTGCAGGACCCGACAGGCGTCGCTAAATGGATGTTTACTGATTTCAGCACAGACACATACTCTGATTATTTCTGCTCTTTTATCTGTTTCCCCAGATCATCGAGGCAGAGCAGAGATCCAGCAAGAAATGGGAGCTGAGCTCAGAGGGGCAGGAGATTGCCCAGGAGGGCAGCCAGGAGGCCCGGGTGTATTACAGCATACCCAAGGAGGGCCTGGCCCAGAGCGAGCTCATGGTGAGTGTGCGTTGAACGTGCAAGAAGAAGAAAGTCGCTGAAGTTTTGTCTGGTCAGTGTATAGCCTATCGAAAGGCGGATCTTTTTTAGGGATGGAGTACGGAAGTGTGGGGGCCCCAGTCTTGCTGTCTTTGTTCATACTGTTTCTCTTGGTGAGCAGTGTTGAAAAGGAAGAGAGGGCAAATCTTTTAGAGGGGAACACTGGTTCTAGTGATGACTGTCTGAGGGGATTTACCCTCATTTTAAAGATTACTATCCACTTCCTGCTTTGTCTTCAGGACAGGAAGTAAACTAGTACTAGTTGGACACAGAACAGGAAAAAAAACCGATTGTAACAATTCCCTAGTCAGTCTAAAGCTAAAAGGGACCTTGCATGAAAATACAGGACCCCGTTATTTACAAATGTCCACTTCCCTGTGCCAAAAAACATTAAAAGAGAGAACTACAGCTAAGCCTTTTTTTTTTTGGCTTTAGTCCTTATTTGGGTCACAGAAGGACATTTGCTAATGTCCTCCTGTGACCCAAACTCAGCATCTAGCGGGCTACTGCCCGCTATATACTGACAGCACAGAGCCACGCAGCAGCCGGGAAAGATCCGGCAATATTGTAGGATCCACCCTGCTGCCTGATTGACAGCTGGCTCTGCCTCTGTAGAGCAAGAGCCAGCTGTGCCGGCCCCCTCTC
The DNA here is from genome assembly GCF_000935625.1 of Nanorana parkeri. Taxonomy (NCBI): domain Eukaryota; kingdom Metazoa; phylum Chordata; class Amphibia; order Anura; family Dicroglossidae; genus Nanorana; species Nanorana parkeri. The sequence continues at coordinate 96,169 of NW_017308639.1, read as the reverse complement.
CTGTCTGCCCCTCCAATAACCGCTGGAGGAACGGGGGGGTCCCTGCAGTGGATGGTGAGTGACAGCCATTATTCAGAGGAGAAGGCCGTGAGCTGAACGATCAGTGATCGCTCAGTTCTCAATCGATAGAGCCGACACGTGATGGCTGCAGTGTCCCCCATCAGCTCTAAGTATTGGGAAGAGTACATTTTACTCTGCAAATACTTCACCTTTAAAATAGAACTGAAGCCCTTAAGGGGGTTGTAACCCCTGTCAGCTTTTTTTGCCATCTCTGACCCTTTGGAGAGATGTCCCTTCACTTCCTGTCTGAGTGTATTTTTTATTGAAATTTTCAGTACGATAGAGTTGCGTTAATTTCACGCCACATAAAAATGTACAGCTGCCGCTATTTTATTCTACAGGGTCGGTACTTTCAGGGAATATATAATCCTGGGGGGTTTTAAGTAATTTCCAGGCCTAAAATGTGGATAATAACGTGTGCAAGAAATGACTTGCAGCTAAAGGGTTAATATTTCCTACTCAAGATAGAAATAAAACAAATGTCAGGCGTTGGACTTTATTGCTTTAAATGGTGATTTTTATTTTTTTTTCCTTTCACTGCCTACATGTTGCTTTCTTTCAGAAACTGCCATTTGCAAAGATCGGGTTCAGCAAGGCCATGTCTAATCGCTGGATTCGATTGGACAAGTCGGCAGAATGGGGTCCGCGGGTCCACAGAACGGTGAGAGGACACTTTGGTGCCATGTTTACATGTTTTTGTATTGCGCTTTTTTTTTTTTTTTCCATGACCTCTCCTCATTTCTTTTAGTTTCATCAGAACATAAAACTCATTAGGGAACCAATCAGGTGCTGCTACAGTGCACATGTGATGCCTATGAAGGAGAAAGAAGAGGGGAGCAGAGCTGATGACTTGTTCATGTGCTGCTCCTTTGTCCAATCAGCATGGGGCCCCCCTTAAAACCCATACCAGACCCCGATCTTGGATAAGGGTCTGTTATTCATTTTAAGGGCCTGTTCACATGATTTTCAGGTGCGGATCTGCAGACGCGGTGCTATGTGTTTTGGCCGCGTTTTTTATGCGTTCAGCAAAAAAAAAACTGGGAGTGGGGCTGTAAGTATGTTAGCTGCAGTGCATACATTGGGATGCATTTTTAGTGCAGGAGCATACGGATCAGGTCAGCACAGAAAACGGACGTCGTGTGAACAGGCCCTAAAGGAGCCACACTTTTTTTTTTTTTTTATCTTTTACATTTAAGACTGGGGTGCCTTGACATTTTACTTACTTTTAAAGGGTGCCATAGTGCTGAGATGCTGTACTAGTTAACTGGACCTATTTCTGAGGTTGATCCTGGAACTTATCTGTTTGTGATGCTGGAACAAATACAGCAGACTTCAGATTTTCTCTAACATACAGACAGAAACAAAAGACTTTCTGCACTCTATACACTTATTGTCTGGCTTCCATTTAAATTGCAAGGCAAATTATTCAAGTTTCCGGTGTCCCCGCCTCATGTCCCACTCTCCTTCCTGCACAGGTGGAGTCAGTGGAGGACGCTGTTAAGGAGAAGCTGCAGCTGATCGAGAAAGGAAAGGCCGACGATGTGAACGAGAAGGACAGGAATGAGCTGAAGAAGAGGAAGCTGCTCAATGAAGTGTGAGTGTGTGCAGCATGGTGATTGGTCAGGGCTCAGTAATAACACATATCTACATTTTAGGAAGCTGTGGTAACACCCACACATGTCTCCACCCCTTACCTACAGTTTTTTTGCTAGCAGCCTGTAGTGGGAGGAGCCTGCTGGATCCCTCCCACAGCTCTGCTCTCTCCTTGTGCAGGGTGACAAGTCTTGCTATGGTCGAAAGGTGTATGGGCACCTTTAGGTAGTATTGGTTCCCTGAATGCTTTTACATGAGGGGTTGGCTTTGCTCAAGTCGGAGGAAGGTCTGTACCTTCTAGTTTAGTTCCTTTTCACACTTTGGTGGTGCGTTAACGCACACCAGAATCGTGTCATGTGCCGCGCTTTCACACAACACATCAAAAACATGGGACATGCTTCCAGTGCCGTTACTTGTTAACGGCACCCCCGGTAAAATGTGTGTTTTTGCCTGTGCATGTATTCCATGGTCAAAAAAGGCAGGAAACGTACAGCAGGAGATGCTGCATGAGCTTCTTTACTGTTGTGTGCAACTTTGTCTTTGCAATCCCTGGATGTGACACCAGGGGGCAGTGTACGGCTGCAATTGATGGGAAGATGTTCTACTCCATCCGACCGGCAGTTATAGATGGTCCTGCTGTACAGAATGGAGACAACAGAGGAATGTCGGCATTAAACAATGGAAATAATTGATATCTTGCTATGTTGTTAGAAGGACTCCGGGAAATTTAAAAAATGAGGGAACCCGGTATGTGTTCCCTCACCTCCCGATCTACTGAGCCGACCTGTGACAGTCATTGTCACAGGTCGGCTTAGAACTATGAGGTGAGTGGAAATCACTCATGTCATAGTTCTCCTTTTTAAGTGCTCATTTTGTCTAGGGGAGCTCAGATAAAGCTGATCTACTCAACCGATCCTCTGTCCCTCTGGGCTGCTAGACCCATCCCTGCAGCCTCTTCTTCCTTGGGCTTATAAGTATGCCGTGTTTCTAACTTTACTTTCTTTTGTTGATCCCCTAGAGCTTGGAGATAAATAGGTAAATAAGATGAAAGTTTGTTCACCATATTTTTTTTTTTTACATTTCCTGTGCACATATTTGGCTATTTAAACGAACCTTTCTTCATGTACAGTCTCAACCCCTTTAGCAAATGAGCACCCCCAAATGTGTTTTGAGCTTTAATTGGTGGGATGCATTTAAAAATAATTTGATATTCTTTTCAATCTCTCAGGACGGTTAAAACCTACTGGGTGACCAAGGGAAGCGGGTTCAGCACCAGCATTACCAAACAGGAAACCGACCTTACTCCGGAAATGATTGCCAGGTAATGGGCGTATTGCTAGACGTTACCCCTAAAATATTCAGTTTGGATTGCTTATGACCAGTTGTCAGGCGGATGGTTTGTCACTGTGTGAAGTTGGAAATAGTGCAGGAAAGGGTCCCTGAACAGGCGAAACTGATTGGAGACAAGTGGGTTAGGCCACAGAAGAGGGTATTCTCAAGGCCAGTGCAATTCAGGCCCTCCAGCTGGGCTTTAAATACAAATCCCGTCATGCCTGTGGCTCAGTCTTCATAGGAATGTAGTTCCACAACAGCTGTTGTGTAATCGTACACATGGTGGCTAAAATGATTATGGGCTTGTTCACACGATGTCCGGACCAGAACTGTGCGCTCCTGCACCCAAAATGCATCCCAATGTCTCCCTATGTGTTTTATGGGCTACAGTTCTCACCAGCGCAGTCCGTTCCGGTCCGGACAGAAAAAATACTGCATGTCACATTTTCTCTGGACCGGAAACGCAAAAACGCACTGCACGCATATCACCGCGTCTGCAGATCTGGGCCAGAAAATGGTGTGAGCAAGCCCTTAAAGGAGAACTATGACATGAGTGATTTCCACTCACCTCATAGTTCTAAGCCGACCTGTGACAATGAGACTGTCACAGGTCGGCTCAGTAGATCGGGAGGTGAGAGAACACATACCGGGTTCCCTCACCTCTCAATCCTGTCACGGCTCTCTG
>NW_017308639.1:67584-92271 GCF_000935625.1 Nanorana parkeri | reverse complement strand
CACCCCCCCCCCCTCCCCCCGTAGTTCTCTTTAGGGTCACGGGAGGACCTACACTAACCTCTGGTGACCCAAAGCTCAGTATACTGTATAGCGGACTATTGCCCGTTATATACTGAGAGCGCCACAACCGGGACGGATCTCTACAATACTGTTGAGATCCACCCAGCTGGCTGATTGACAGTGGGCTCTGCCTGTGTCAGCTGTGCCCAGCCCCCTCCCCTGTCCATTCCTTTAGTCAGTGCTGGCGGTTCGGAGAGGGGGGGGAATCCTTGCAGGGAGACAATGGTGTTTTGAGAAGTTTCGGTGAATCAAGCTGGCCACACACATGGGGGGGGTACACGTGTGACCATTTTATTTAGTGTTTTTATCTTTGAATAAAGATTATGGCAATGCCTTTTTTTCTGGGCAAATTATTTTTATGTTGCCTTGCCTCCCTCCTTTTTTGTTTTTTGTATCCTCTCTCCCTTTTTCCCCATCAATGATCATGCTTCTTCCTTTTTTTTTTTTTTTTTCTTGATCTTTTTTTCAATCTTACAATCTCACATTCCTTTGCTTTCTTTTCCATTTTCTCTCCATTTCTCTGTGTGATGATCGAGTCATCTGCTTGTTTCCAGCGGCTCCTGGAAGGACAAGAAATTCAAGGCTTACAATTTCAATGCGTTGGGCGTGATGCCGGAATGTGGCCACCTGCACCCGCTGATGAAAGTCCGCACACAATTCCGACAGATCTTTCTGGAAATGGGGTGAGTGAAGGGCTGTGCCCAGGGACATTGATATGTGTATAGATTAGACCCTGCAAGAGAGTCTCACTCACATTATCTAGTTCAGTGTCTGATTTATGGGGTTCATTTTTATTTTTTTCATCCTCAAAGTGAGAACATCTTGATGAGGAAACAATTTGATACATGGGTTAAACTGACATTAAACCCTGGCACTATTTTGTATAGATCTACTGCTAGCAAGCTGTAGTTAAATGGAAAAACATTTTTAAAAAAGTTACCAAATGGGTTAAAACTTACCTGTATCTCCGCCGCGCGCTCCTGTGCAAAGTTCTGAAGAACTCTCAGGCGGCCGCAAAGGATCATGGGGCGGGCGCATGCGCAGTAGAGATCTTAGGCCGGGAGAAGAGAGACGCAGGGTAAGTCAATGAAGGCAGCGTGCACCCGCACACACACCGTGGGACAGGGAGACACGGCAGTCAGCGTTGGATCAGAGACCGGGACCAGCGCTGGAGGGACTACTGGAAAGAAGATGATGATCGTATCAAGAGGCTTCATTTAAAGTAAGTCCTTATACCAGCATAGGGGGACTTTAATGTCACTTTATCCTATCATTTAGGATGCATGATTGTTCTCTACACGCCTTCATTGCTGCCATTGTTACAAAGGAGCTGGATTGGAATTGCTAGTTTGAAAAGATTGTGGTAATTTTAATATAAGTTCTAAGCTGACGTTCAGTGTGCTTGTGTTTTCCTTCCCTGTTTCCTTCTTTCTCCCCTCTCAACATGCTTATGACATTTTTCAGTGGGACCGTTGGGCTCTCCTTACATACCTTACTTGATGACATTATCGCTGGGCCTCTTTACTTCTCTATGCAATGCAGGCAGATCATGGCTGGTGGGAGGGGCCGGTGGGTTGCTGCACTTAGCTTCATGAAAACATCACAGCACCCTGCCTCAGCACTTCTCCCAAGAGCCCTCAGCCCTGGTGTAAGCAGTGGGCTGGCTTTTGGGAGGAGTTATGCAAATATAACAATTCCTTGGTGAGTGTCAGTCTGGAGGAGCGAGCGTACTACTTTTGTAACACCCACGTGTGATGCTGAGCCTCCATGATTCAAATTAAGTGAATGAAAGGGGGTGGGCCAGGGACAGACTGAGGAGGTAAGTACTAGATGATGCTGGAAATCCTCCAGCCAGGAATTCAGGCAGACTATCTGGCTGCCATCTTGCTGCAGCTTCAAATGCACATTGTGAGAAGTTCACATTGTGCAGTGAAATCAGAGGAAGTAATTTCAGTCCAGGAGAGTAGCCGGTACAACTGCAAGACTGAAGGCAAGGCCGGGGGTCAGCTACGGGACTGAAGGCAAGGCCGGGGGTCAGCTACGGGACTGAAGGCAAGGCCGGGGGTCAGCTACGGGACTGAGGGCAAGGCCGGGGGTCAGCTACGGGACTGAGGGCAAGGCCGGGGGTCAGCTACGGGACTGAGGGCAAGGCCGGGGGTCAGCTACGGGACTGAGGGCAAGGCCGGGGGTCAGCTACGGCACTGAGGGCAAGGCCGGGGGTCAGCTACGGCACTGAGGGCAAGGCCGGGGGTCAGCTACGGCACTGAGGGCAAGGCCGGGGGTCAGCTACGGCACTGAGGGCAAGGCCGGGGGTCAGCTACGGCACTGAGGGCAAGGCCGGGGGTCAGCTACGGCACTGAGGGCAAGGCCGGGGGTCAGCTACGGCACTGAGGGCAAGGCCGGGGGTCAGCTACGGCACTGAGGGCAAGGCCGGGGGTCAGCTACGGCACTGAGGGCAAGGCCGGGGGTCAGCTACGGCACTGAGGGCAAGGCCGGGGGTCAGCTACGGCACTGAGGGCAAGGCCGGGGGTCAGCTACGGCACTGAGGGCAAGGCCGGGGGTCAGCTACGGCACTGAGGGCAAGGCCGGGGGTCAGCTACGGCACTGAGGGCAAGGCCGGGGGTCAGCTACGGCACTGAGGGCAAGGCCGGGGGTCAGCTACGGCACTGAGGGCAAGGCCGGGGGTCAGCTACGGCACTGAGGGCAAGGCCGGGGGTCAGCTACGGCACTGAGGGCAAGGCCGGGGGTCAGCTACGGCACTGAGGGCAAGGCCGGGGGTCAGCTACGGCACTGAGGGCAAGGCCGGGGGTCAGCTACGGCACTGAGGGCAAGGCCGGGGGTCAGCTACGGCACTGAGGGCAAGGCCGGGGGTCAGCTACGGCACTGAGGGCAAGGCCGGGGGTCAGCTACGGCACTGAGGGCAAGGCCGGGGGTCAGCTACGGCACTGAGGGCAAGGCCGGGGGTCAGCTACGGCACTGAGGGCAAGGCCGGGGGTCAGCTACGGCACTGAGGGCAAGGCCGGGGGTCAGCTACGGCACTGAGGGCAAGGCCGGGGGTCAGCTACGGCACTGAGGGCAAGGCCGGGGGTCAGCTACGGCACTGAAGGGAAGGTTTAGTTCTGCTTTAAATTTTCCTCACCCACATAACATCCCTGGTCATGTATCCCAAGCTATACGGTCTTCATGCTGAGCCTGGCTTGTCCATATATTCTTATGAAAGATTCGGGGTGTAGACTACGATACTCTGCATATGACGTGGACAGGGCTGTGATAGTTGGCCAGAGTAAGCATCTTGAGGTTAGGTCTTGAATTTAATGAAACGCTCACAACCAATAAAATATGATCGTTTCTACTTTGAAGTCTTTTACTGATAACACTGATGTCTGTGTCCAGCTTCACGGAGATGCAGACCAATAACTTCATAGAGAGCTCGTTCTGGAACTTCGACGCCTTGTTCCAGCCTCAGCAACACCCGGCCAGAGATCAGCACGATACCTTCTTCCTGCAGGGTCAGTATACTGTGCTGTGCAGAACGTTGCTGATCACAATCCATATTGATTGGGGGAAGATCAATAATTCGCTCCTTCTGTTACAGATCCAGCCATGGCAACAGAATTCCCCATGGATTATCTAGAACGTGTGAAGAAAGTTCATTCTGAAGGCGGATATGGCTCACAAGGGTGAGGGGCCGATCACTGCCAACATCTATAGAAGACTACATGTCACATAGCTCCTCCTGTCTGTGTCACCCTGTGGTGGGAGGGACAGACTCCATGTCACATGGCTCCTTCTGTCTGTGTCACCCTGTGGTGGGAGGACAGTCTCCATGTCACATAGCTCCCCCTGTCTGTGTCACCCTGTGGTGGGAGGGACAGACTCCATGTCACAGCTCCCCCTGTCTGTGTCACCCTGTGGTGGGAGGGACAGACTCCATGTCACATAGCTCCCCCTGTTTGTGTCACCCTGTGGTGGGAGGACAGACTCCATGTCACATAGCTCCTCCTGTCTGTGTCACCCTGTGGTGGAGGGACACACTCCATGTCACATAGCTCCTCCTGTCTGTGTCACCCTGTGGTGGGAGGGACAGACTCCATGTCACATAGCTCCTCCTGTCTGTGTCACCCTGTGGTGGGAGGGACAGACTCCATGTCACATAGCTCCTCCTGTCTGTGTCACCCCGTATTTACAAGTGTCTCTGTATTCTTTGCAGTTATAAATATGACTGGAGTATCAATGAAGCCAGGAAGAACATTCTGCGGACACATACAACGGCAGTCAGCGCTCGAATGCTGTACAAACTGGCTCAGCAGGTAATGTATGGGCTCTGGAGCTGTGCATTGGCAGTGGTGTGAATTGTCTAATGCTAATTGATCATTAAATTCCATAATTTTATCTGTCCATAAATTTTACTGTTCAATGTGTACACAAATGTCTTATTCTAATTCCTTTTCTGTGAAGGTTCTTCCGGTTGCTGCTGGGAAAGAGCATGGAAAGCTAAAACTCTGCCCACAAAGCTCAGATTTTCTATGCTTTCTGCCCCACAGAAGGAGTTCAGCCCGGTGAAATATTTCTCCATTGACCGCGTCTTTAGGAACGAGACTCTGGATGCCACCCATCTAGCAGAGTTTCATCAGATCGAAGGCGTGGTGGCAGACTATGGCCTGACGCTGGGGGATCTGATGGGTGTTCTGAAGGAATTCTTCAATAAACTTGGTAATAGGAATATATATATATGTATGTTGTGTTTGACAGGAGCAAGCCTTACTGCACCATACATGGATCAAATATTGCCTGTTTCCTGCTGAATCATTCATGGATGGCTCTGCCGGCATCACTTGACAAAAAGTTGATTTGTCAACTGACTTTTGTTGAAGGAGCCGGATGGAAAATTGTCGGCTGAACACTCGCTGCAGCCAATGTTCTGGTATTCTATGAATGCGTATCGCCAGGTTTATGCTGCGTGTGGGGTGATTAATTTTTGGCTGATCCTTCGGCTTCCACTGTTTTTTTTTAGATTTAATGTCTGCTGTATATTTTTGTTTTAGGAATCGCTAAACTGCGCTTCAAGCCTGCATATAATCCTTACACAGAGCCGAGCATGGAGGTCTTCAGCTACCATGAAGGTAAACTAGACTGTGCTCAGGTCCCCCAACCTAAATGCATGGCTGATGTATATGAGACGAGTGTGGGATCACCTAAGCATATGTGTCCTGTGCATGCAGACAACATGGAAGGTGCAGCAACTACTGCACATACAGTGCATGTACGATGTAGTCCAAGTATTCTTCTTTCGGCACGATATTAGACTTTTATGTATCACAGTGCACATTTATATAGACTTCAGTATAAAAGTGAGGTAGGTTTGTAAGAAACAGAGAAGGTTAATGCATTGTGCAGCACTAGGAAGCAGTATATACAAAGGCTTCCCACCATGTACATGTATATCACACGCTATACAGAGAAATAATATCATACACACCGATCATCCATAACATTCTGACAACGGAGAGGTGAGGTTAATAATATTGATTATCTGGTTACAATGGCACCTAGAAGTGGGGGGATGTATTGGGCACAAAGTGAACATTTTGTCCCTGAAGTTGATGTGCTGGAAGTAGAACAAATGGACACGTGTATGGTTTTCAGCAACTTTGACAAGGGCCAAATTGTGGTGTCTAGATGACTGGGTCAGAGCAACTCCAAAACTGCAGTGGTCAGGACCTACCAAATGTGATCCACGGAAGGAAAACCGGTGAACCAGGGACAGAGTCATGGGCGGCCAAGGCTCGCTGATGCACAAGGCGGAGAGAAGGTTGGCCCGTGTAGTCTCCTCCAACAGAAGAACTGCATTGCTGCGAGGGAGGATGGAGCTGGCTTCCCGATCAATCAGGAAGCCGGGCGGCCGGATACGGACGCACCGCCTGGCTTCCTCACAACAAGTGAAGCCGGCTTCCTAGCCAATCGGGAAGCCAGGCAGCACGTCATGACCCTCCGCCCAGCTTCCTGATTGGTCTGGAAGCAAGGATGCCTAGCAACAGGCTGTCTAGCAATAGCTAATCAGGAAGCCGGGGGCTGGTCATGACCCGCTGCCCGGCTTCCTGATGATCTGTGACCAGGGATGCTGGTATTGGTATTTGATATTGGTGAGTACCGGAAAAACATATCGCAACTCGTACTCGATACCAAAAAAAAGGCATTGGTGGATCCCTACTTTGAGCAATGTTCTGCTGGGAATCCTCAGGTCCTGCCATTCATGTGGATGTTACTTTGACACGGACCACCGACCTAAACATTGTTACTGACCAAGTCCACCACTTCATGGAAACTGTATTCCCTGATGGCAGTGGCCTCTTTCGGCAGGATAATGCGCCCTGCCACACTGCAAACATGGTTTAAGATCGGTTTGAGGAACACAACAACGAGTTCTAGATGTTGACTTGGCATCCAAATTCTCCAGATCTCACTCCAACTGAGCATCTCTAGGATGTGCTAGCAGAACAAGTCCGATCCATGGAGGCCGATCACCTCAACTTACATGAGGATTGCTACTGACAGCTCGGTGCCAGATACCACAGCACACCTTCAGAGTTCTAGTGGAGTCCATGCCTGGACGGGTCAGGAAAAGGGGGGATCTTCTCACTATTAGGTGGGTGGTCATAATGATATGGCTGATCGTTATGTGTGTATATAGAGAAACATTATCCTATAGATTACAAACTATACAGGGAAACAATATCCAGTCCAAATAAAGCCATGCTCCATGTACATTAGTTATGTTTGGATTTGATATTAATTGGTTTTTGAACTGAAGGAGCACAGAGCTGCTTTTAGAACTGTAACAGATTTCCCTTTTAATCGCCATGGTGGAAACTTGAGGGATAATAGAGACAGTTGATTGATTCTTCAAGGGGGGGGTTCTGGGGATGAGTATCCACCCCAAAACAAAAAAAAACAGTATCCTATCTTGGAGCACTTGGCCTATAGTATTAATTCCTTAATAATCACATTTTAGGTGTTGATTATATAACTGTCATCATCCTTTATAATCCCCATATTCCTGCAATAACACAGATGTGTATTTTCCTGATCCTCCGGCCAGAATCCTCTCTCTGGCTCTCCTTCCCTGCTAATTGAGGGATTAGAGAAGGATTGTATAATACAAAGCTGCTTACCATAAATGACAGAAGCTGTGGAACCCTCATAAATAAACAAATGCGACAGCAACGGACATCTGTGGCACAGAAGCAGATCACAAACTACAGCAAGCAAAGATTACATTGTTTCCGAGGCATTTTAAAGGCATTATAGGAGATAAAACAAATGAAGGGGTTTGAGGGTACAGTTTATAGTTTTTGGGGGGGGTTTTCTTCATTTTTATTATGTTTAACCACCTTGGTAGCGGAGCAACTATTTCATTTTTTGCACACAGTAAAATCTGAATTTACCCTCCCCCCCCCACAATGATATATTTTCTGAAAGCAGAGGCCGTGTAGAATTTAAAAACAATAGCTGTTTTGTTTTGTTTTTTTATATGTCGCATCTTTTTGTGCAAATGTTTTATGGCTGCAGCTAACACTTCAGCCGGCTTCTGACAGCTTTGAAGCTGGAAGCGCTGAGATCACAGCACTCCCTGCGCCGTTTAGCACAACACAGATCAGGGAACGGACGTCTTTGATCTGCTCCTGCTGATCCTAACACAGTTTGCTATGGTCCTGGGCCCCCCAGAGAAGCAGGGCAACCCCAAAAAACCACGGCTGGTAGGGCAGCACATTATCATACTGCTGCAAGTGATCTGGGCGTGCTGTACACAGCCGCCCAGATAACTTGTAATTATCAAGCATTGCCTGCTGAAAAAGACGATGCCAAGATCATGGCTGCAGCAGCACATTAGCATGAGGATGTATATGTATGGCCAGACATGGGCGCTGTCACGGAATTGTAAATTTGTCTCGTACAGAGCAGCCTGGTTGGACAGCGGTGGAGGGAGAGGGGTGCTGTCGACCACACTAGTTAAGTAACTACAGAACCAATTACAAGGTGGGACAACGACAAGTGCATATAGCACTTTGTCCCATTGGGGACAGGAGGAACCTAACCGCAGTTGAAATCTGACTGCGATGTTCAGCCTTCCCGCTGTACAACAGTAAAAATAAGTTTGGCTTAGACTAGTGCTTCAAAGATATAAACAGATTCTCACTCGCCTGCGGAGTATTCTGTGCCTAGTACAATGTATAAAGTCTTATTTGCTGTAATACAAACAGGCTGGAGGCTGTAAAATCCTGCATGAGAAGGCTCTCCTGGTGGGCAGTGACAATGAATCGGCCAGCACCGGGGTATCCAATGCATTCAGTGCTGTGTAGCTTTTAGATTAGTAAAAACCAGAGTGATTCTGTTTACATTGGCCAAGTTTCTGTTTCTAAATTATATCTTCAGAAAATCCCTTCTCAAACATGCATGAGCTGGTACCTACCTGTTCTTATCTCAGCACTCAAGATGGAGAACAATAGAGTCCTGGATGACAGTTTCCAACATGAACAATCGCACTTTCATAAAAACCGCCCGTGTACTCTTGCCCTTCATACACTGCCCTGTTTAAACCTGTTCAGATAACAGAAAGCAAATGAAAGGCGAGACGCTCACGTGATTTTTTTTCTTTTCTTTTCACAGGCTTGAAGAAGTGGGTGGAGGTGGGGAACTCGGGAGTCTTCCGGCCAGAGATGCTGCTGCCCATGGGGCTTCCTGAGGGAGTGTCTGTCATTGCTTGGGGTCTGTCACTGGAGAGGTAAGCTGAAGGAGCAGTATCAGTGCAGTGCTGTCTATATCGGTGAATATCATAGATCATATAGATATCATATATCCTAGAATATTTAGCCATTTTATGTGTCTGCAGTCTCTGACCATCTCCATTTAGTGGGTCTGCAATGTGGTGTCTATAAACAATTTGCAGGGCCGTTCACCCTGTGAATATATTTATGAATGTTCAATCTGTGGGTATATTTGCCAAAAAGAACATTGTTTATTTAGGTGTGTTTGTTACCAGTTATGACCACTAGATGGTGCAGAGGAGCATATAAAATATTGTTTTCCTCTACTCATCACCATCTAGTGGCCATATTGCAGTATTACACAGGAAAAAAACATTCAAAAATAAATTGCTTTGGAAAAATAAAGAACATTGGTTTTGGCCTAATATACACACAGATTTGAACACTTGTAGATATTCTCTGGATCAACAGCCCTGCAAATTGTTTATAAATGAACCCCTATGTGTCTGTGGTATGATCTTGTCACCTGAAGCTGTCTCCACTTTTTTGCTTCACTCATTTCAAGCAGCATTCCTAGCAAAAATCAGAGTGGCTGACTGAATTGTGGGCACAGTTACCTGCTGATATGTGTTAGGACAGTATACCGGAGTAGAGATTAGGATGTTGTTCATATGAACGGCATTACCATGCAGCAAGAGTCATGTGAGGAGCCACAGACTGATTGGATTACCTTCAATCTCACTGTTGACATAGCGAACAGCCTGGCTGCTGATTAGCCTCTCCTGTGTTTAATCTCGACAACATAATCCATTTTAGGCGGGTGACGGTGCCCTCACTAGAGACATATGCTCCACTTCTGTACATGTAAACAAACACAGGGGGCATGGCTATGGAATGTCCTTTGGTGTCCCCATATCTAATGCAGGTCAATGGATCTGAATTAGACCAGACTGCCCGATCCCAGGGAAGAATAGGCTGCAGTGATGCTAGATCTTCCTAACTGAGCCCCAGATAGCAATAATAACCCCACAGCAGTTTTACTGTCTCCTGGCTATATCCAAAACTTGAAAACATATTCCTAACTTGACATACAGCACACTTCAAAAGAATTTTTTTTTTACCGTCCTTATAACTGGAGAGCAGTTAGAGCTTAGACACCAAGGCAGAGGTGGGATCCTGAAAGATATGAGAACCCAGGGCATGAGTCCGCTCTGAAACCTAGAATGTCTCCAATGGTCATACTGACCCTTAAAATAATATTATACTGACTGTGATCCTGTCTTTGTTTCAGGCCAACGATGATCAAGTATGGAATTAATAACATTCGAGAGCTGGTGGGGCACAAGGTCAACCTACAGATGGTATACGACAGTCCCATATGCCGCCTGGACTCCTAATAGGGATTTCTCTGACTCCTTTGTTAAGGTTTTGCGTCTCTATAGCAAAAGGAAGAGCATAATTAGGATGTATTGGATCTGTACAATGCAAAAATAATGTACCTCATATACCTGTTCCTCTGGCTTCCCTGTGTGTCTTCCTTGGGTTGCTGGGCTGCCTTATGGGTTTGTGTCAATGGGCAGATGCTGCTTGCGTTCAGATTCATCCTGTATACATTTGAGATGCTTCTGAGATCAATGACAGGTGCACTTGACCTGCAGTTGACTACCTAAGCTGCTTTTGCATTCCCATTGACTTGTATGGGAAGAGAAGCATTTCTGACCTGAGCAAAAGCCTGTTGACACAGGCCCTATAAGAGCTGTATCTTGCCCTGACTGCTACGCCTGGAGCCATGCCATGGCAGCTTGGTGCCCATATGGGTTCTACTGATTGGACAGATAGTATCTGATTACTGCACCATCTATGGTACTGAGGGAACTCTGCAGCTAACAGGGATGTTCCTCCCATTACAAGAGCTATCGATTGTCTGGGGCCATGCCGCATGTGATGAGGTGCACGAGGTCTCACCTTGACCCGCCAATCCTTGGCTGCCTGCTGCTGGTATGGATACTTGAGGGATGAGCCAAACAAACTCATCTTTTGTGGCAGGAAGGACATTTTCAACTCCTGAATCTATGTGGTTTCTACATTAGGTCTGGTGTCCGGTGAAGGAAGGAGTTGTCATGGAGCCTTGCACGTAACCAAATCAGCAGTGGGAGGTACCATGATTCTTTCTTGACAGGTTCCCTTCAATGCCCAACTCCAGCCAAATATTATTGTGTCTTGGACGGAGTGGGGAAGGGAACAGCCTTTCTCAACTGGGGTTCCTCCTAGACACATTGCTATGGGGTTTCTTGAGCAGGAGCAGATTGATCTCCCATCTACACCCCTAGGGACAGAAGGGGTCACTTCTACATTGACCAGCAAGACAAAGGGGACAGTTTCCACGGATCCCATAATTTAAGAGCATAAACCAAATTTAAAGAGGTACTTCTCATTATTTATATAAATTAGACCCCCTTAAGTGTTACATTTAGGAGCCACAGAGTGCCCATGTCAGAGTACAGCCACCATAGACCACGTAAAGTATATATTACATGAGTCAAACAGTAAGAGAAAGATTACTTCTCCCTCCTTGTAGTAAAAATGTTTCTTTTTATAAAACATGACCCGGTATTTATTGTTATTGCTCTTCTGGATCGTTCCCATTTTCCCACCTTTTTTGGTATCAAAAGTTTAAATTTGCCTACAAAAAGGGAATCCGCATTTTACTACTATTCTTTCAGACTGTAGATACAACCAGCTGGAATAAAGATATAGTTTATCAGGATATTGTTTTGTGGTTTTTTTAATGACGGGGGGGTCACGTTGGTCTCTTCTGCAGTGATACACTTTAGGGCCCATTTGGTCACGCGCACACACGCACACACGTCCTTAGACTGGGGGGGGGGAGACTGCACAGGTGTATGATCATATAGTCCTATTTTGCAGATGTACTCTATAGGGCATTATGTTTGCATTTCCTCTGTGCAGTTTCTAATGTTTTCCCTTCAGTCTTGCACAGTTGTAGAGACTCCTCCTCTCCTCTTCCTCTGATTTCACTGCACACTGTGGGGAGGGGGATTCATAAAAACTGGAGCAAACAGAATCTGGAGCAGTTGCCCATGGCAACCAATCAACTGCTACATGCATGCATGCATGCATGCATTGTTTGTATAACTTCCTTGCATGCCCTGTAGAGGTGCCGGGAGCTAGAACGTGATGTCACTCCGGTGCAGGCACCTCTACAGGACATGCTGTAAGTAATGCACGTATGGATGGAGCTTCCTCGCAGCCATAGCTCCAGCTCACCCCACCTCAAGCTGACACTCGGCGCCGGGCAGCATATTATGAATGGCTGCTTGGCGTGGAAACTGACGGTGCTGCGCAAGGGGGAGGCTGAGGAGCCACTCGCCTAGAAAAGTGGAAGGCATTTGGCGACCCACTGAACATGGGGTCGCAACCCACCAGTTGAAAACCAAGGCTCTAGCAGGCATGTGCCAGAGAGAAGCGCCATCACTAGTCATTGGAATAGTACCTTCTTTAGAGCATGGGCGGTCAACTCCGGCCCTCCAGCTGTTGTGGAAGTCATGAGGTGGCCATACACTCTACAACCATCGCAAGACCTTAGTCTTGCGATGGTTGTACAGGGATTAAAAAAAACGTACGATCTGCCTATCTTGGACTGGCAGATCGCACTCTTGATCATCGCAAGCCCGCCCCGATGACCGCAATGCTGAACGGGCAGTGTGCGCGTGCGCACACCGGCCCGTTCGGCATTTGTCTTCCGAGCACCGTTCTAACCAGCCGAGAATCGTACGATTCCCGGCTGGTTTTCGAACATGCTGGTTCGACAGAAGACGTGCGACCGTACAGTACAAACGGTCGCACGTCTCCGTTCACACTGCTCGATTCTCGTTCGATCGCGGGATTTCCCACGACAATCGTGCAGTGTATGGGCACCTTTTATGAGGCATTGCAAGACTCTGACGGCCACGGGCATGAGTCTCGGACGCAGAGGGATTATGGGATTTGTAGTTAAAGTACAGTTGGAGGGCCAGAGTTGCCCACCCCTGCCCTAGCGCTTTCCTCCCCAGCCTAGTATGCAGATGTGTACTCCTGCACTCCTTGCAGCGTTTAGGACCAATAGCAATGGTGGTGCTTGTAGTGATAATAACGGCACCATGTACATCAATCCGTAGAAATTGAGGATCAGCAGCACTCAGAAGTTGACGTTCAAATCTTCATGTTCATGTATTTGAAATAAAGCGTCACATATATCACATAGCCAACGTCTTTCCATAAATCTATACATGGTATCTGTTGGTTACTGCAAGACAATACTTGCAACTACTTTGGCATTTATTAGAGCTAAATTGTTACTAAAAAAAAATTAGGCAAGTGTGTTTGGTGTATGTGTGATCTCTCGGTGCCTGAGCTACATGGAGGATCTTTGATCTCTCGGTGCCTGAGCTACATGGAGGATCTTTGCTCTCTCGGTGCCTGAGCTGCATGGAGGATCTTTGATCTCTCGGTGCCTGAGCTACATGGAGGATCTTTGCTCTCTCGGTGCCTGAGCTACATGGAGGATCTTTGATCTCTCGGTGCCTGAGCTGCATGGGGGATCATTGATCTCTCGGTGCCTGAGCTACATGGAGGATCTTTGATCTCTCGGTGCCTGAGCTACATGGAGGATCTTTGATCTCTCAGGGCCTGAGCTACATGGGGGATCTTTGATTTCTCTTCCTGAGCTGCATGGGGGATCATTGATCTCTCGGTGCCTGAGCTACATGGAGGATCTTTGATCTCTCGGTGCCTGAGCTACATGGAGGATCTTTGATCTCTCGGTGCCTGAGCTACATGGAGGATCTTTGATCTCTCAGGGCCTGAGCTACATGGGGGATCTTTGATTTCTCTGTGCCTGAGCTGCATGGGGGATCTTTGATCTCTCTGTGCCTGAGCTACATGGGGGATCTTTGATCTCTCGGTGCCTGAGCTGCATGGAGGATCTTTGATCTCTCTGTGCCTGCGCTGGATGACGGATCTTTGATCTCTCGGTGCCTGAGCTGCATGGGGGATCTTTGATCTCTCGGTGCCTGAGCTGCATGGGGGATCTTTGATCTCTCGGTGCCTGAGCTGCATGGGGGATCTTTGATCTCTGTGCCTGAGCTACATGGGGGATCTTTGATCTCTCGGTCAAGCGAATAAAATTGCCAGCAATGAATTGGTTGGATGAGCAATTGATCACCAAAAACGATAGAACAAATAGCTCCCTATGATGTCATTTTATTCAGATGCGAATGTGACGCCCTTCACTTCCTCTGCACATCTCACCCGCTAGACTTCAGTATAACTTCACCACGCATTTAAAATAAGAATGCAATTGGCTTTCCTACATAAGCACCTAGATTTTTATGTTGCATGCTACAGCTCCATTAAAGTATAAACCCTGACCATAAACTTTTATCTTTGCTCCCTTTTAAACTTAAAGGGTTATTAAACCCTCAGTGGCTTTTGCATATATATACGGCTAGCAAGCAGTAGATATATGCAAAACAATAAAAATAACACTTTTTGAAAGGGTTAATACTTACCTGTGTCTCCGCTGCGTGCTCCCGTCCGAACATCGGAAAATTTCTCGGGCGCCCGAGATCTTGGGGCGGTCGCATGCGCAGTTCAGATGTTCGGCCGGGAGACGAGGAGGGACACAGGGTAAGAATATGGAGCAGCACAGGGTAAGAATATGCACCCGCACAGACTCCGTGGGACATCAGAGCAGACGGCCCTGGATCAGAGACCCGCACCAGCCCTGGAGGGACAGCTAAAAACTACAGGAAAGAAGATCGGATTAAGAGGCATGATTTAAGGCAAGTCCTTACTTTAGCTGTGTGTGTGTGTGTGTGTGTGTGTGTGTGTGTGTCTTTTGCCTTTAATGTCACTTTAAAGCAAAACTCTGGGCAAAGGTGTTCTTAACCCTTGCAGTGGGGCTACCCCTGCATTGAAAGGGTTAATGCTCGTTTTTGCCTAGGTGCTAAAAACAAAAAATAATAGGGTTATACTCACCCAAACCAGCTACCCCAGTCCCTAAAGCTTGTCTCCTCCTCTACTGCAGCGATGGGATGTTCCTCACATCATATAGACTGTATATAGAACATGATGACTCGGGCACCTTAGACCACTGCAGCAGAGAGGCTTCAGGGGCCAGTCTAAGAGCAAGTCTGCGCCGGGGTTCGGGTGAGTCTAACTAGACAAAAATGAGCACTTAACCCTTGCAGTGCAGGGGAAGCCCCACTGCGAGGGTAAAGAACACTTCTGCTTTAAATATCCCAATGATAGAGTTTAGTTTTAACTGTGATGAGTGCAAAAAAAAAAATACCTGTTGTGAGCTGATAACTTCCTGCGCTTCTCTCTGCTGCCTGTTATATATATATATATATATTTGTTCCTAGTTCTTGCTGTAGACTGCAAAACAGCACCTGTGTATGTTATCGTGGTGAGGAGATGGGTTCTGTAGTCCCGTCCTTGGATGACAACACTTCTCTATAGATACAATACAGTGAATGATCTGTGTCACCATATACTTCTTCCTGTAGCCTGCATCATATTAGTCTAACTTGCTTGTGCTGCCCAACGCACCCCCCAGCCATCATCTAGTAGCCAGTAATTGCATGAGATTGTACAAGGCTCCGACTCTGTGTAATAGATTGCGTCTCTGCATGCTACCTGAGATCCCATCCAAGTAGCAGCTCTGGATGAAATTTTTTTAAGGGCTTTAAAATGAAATGATTTGACGCATTGATGACATCTTTGAATTATAACAGCGCATTAAGTCACCAGAAATGATTAGTATAGCTTAGACCAGGGGTAACCAAACTTCGGCCCTCCAGCTGTGGTGAAATTGCAAATCCCATCATGTCTCTGGGTGGCTGTCAGAGTCTTGCAATGCCTCAAGGGATTTGTTTCACCGCAGCTGCAGGACTGAAGTTTTGCTCCCCCTGGCTTAGACCCTGGATAGGCAACCTCAGCACTCTGGCTGTTGTAGAACTACAAGTCCCATGAGGCATTCCAAGACTCTGACAGTCACAGGCATGACTCCCAGAGGCAGACACATGATGGGATTTGTAGTTGAACCACATCTGAAGTGCTGAGCTTGCCTACCCCTGGCTAAGACCGAAAATATGAGGGAGGCGGGGTTCTAATTTTTAAAAAAAGATGCCATTTATGCATTACATAAAATCCAAAAGTTGATTGTCATACATATATGATTTAGTCTCATTTGTTACATTTATACATTGTGCAAAAGAAACATTTTGGAAAATGGCATATTGGGTCCCCCACCCGTGTCTGCCTCTGATTGGTTGATGACAAATCTTCGCTCTTCCGAAACATTTGGAAAGGTAGTCTGTTTCCATTACTTATCCACAGCAAGGGAATAAAGGGCATAACAAGATGGCATAGCAAATTCGGCACATACACATAGCATAAAGACCTCTGGATGTAAAATAATAACATGTTACAATACTTGAACTGAATTGGCCATAGAGAAGGCCTGACATCTGGTGCCGTCCATCTTTCTGTCGCTCATACATGCAGCAACTATGGCTACAGCACCAAGATTGAAGCTATGGTTGGATCTACATTACATGGCCTGCATGGCTGATGGAGTCGTTGTCAACTTCTGGCAATCGCCACACTTGCCTTACACTCGGGACTGTCATAGTTAAGGTTGCTGTGGGTGATGGTTTAATTCCACGTTCCTGCATCCCACCCCCAGCACCCAAACTGGATACTTGGCCTGAGTCGAGGGCTTCTGGGTAATGTGCGCATACTCCCATCAGTCATCAGTCAGAATATACTACACAGCGGGAAGTACCATGTCCCAGGACTTCAGACGGTTTGCAAGGAGACTCTGCGCAGACCGAGGTTCCCGCCATACGATGCTGGCAGGTAGAGGTTCTCGCTGCTTTTCGTCATGGACACGCAGACCTCGGGCTGGCTGGGCAAGCAGTACACGTCTGTTTTATCCCCGGGTGGTGGTAGGAGAGGCCGTGTAGATCTCGTGTCATGAGCCAAGTGACTTTTACTTTCCATATTAGGCCCTAAGATGCAATCTGAAACGGAAGAAAAAAAAATAGGTCATGTTGTGACGGCTTCCAAATCATACAAATACAAAAAGGGTTAACATTTTTCTAAGGCATACTACACCAATCACCCATAAAATTATGACCACCCGCCTAATATTGAGTAGTTCCCCCTTTTCCTGACCCGTCCAGGTATGGACTCCACTAAACCTCTGAATAGGGTTGCCACCTTTTCTTCAAGCGAAACCCGAACACTCTAGGGACACGTGGAAATATTTTTGGGAGAAGGAATCGTAGCTTATTCATATATAAATAGCGCCAAACAGTTATATGTAAAAATAACAGTTGAGACTATTTTCAGTGGGGGGCCAGTAGCCCCTATCTTAATTTTGGTTGCCTCTGTCTGCTTGACATCTTGTGTCCGGGTTTCAGCTGCCATGAAACCCGGACACAGCACTCAAAACCCGGACTGTCCGGGTGAATTCTGGACAGGTGGCAACACTACCTCTGAAGGTGTGCTGTGGTATCTGGCACCGAGCCGTCAGTAGCAGATCCTTTGAGTCCTGTAAGTTGTGAGGTGATCGGCCTCCATGGATCGGACTTGTATTTCCACCACATTCCACAGATGATCCATTGGATTGAGATCTGGAGAATTTGGAGGCCAAGTCAACATTGTTATGTTCCTCAAACCATTGAACCATGTTTGTAGTATGGCAGGGCGCATTATCCTGCTGAAGGAGACCACTGCCATCAGGGAATACTGTTTCCATGGAGGGGTGGATTTGGTCAGTAACAATGTTTAGGTCGGTGGTACGTGTCAAAGTGACATCCACATGAATGGCAGGACCCGCGGTGTCCCAGCAGAACATTGCCCAAAGCATCACACTGCAATGCAATTCACTTTACCACTCAGTGGTCATAATGTTATGGCTGATCTGTGTATAATCTACTTATATCGGTATATTTAAGGTACATGGTGGGATCAGTCTTTACCTGCAATGTCATGCGCTAAATCCTTAATGAGGTGACCCACGATGGCGTAAGCAGCGCCCACCACCACCACTGCCGCCATAAGCAGGTAGATGACGGCTTTTGGGAGAGGGATGAGCTCCAATTGAATTGGCTTGTAGTCGGTGTAGGAGGGGTTTTCATTGGAGACGGAGTACTGGTACGCAGGCTGCGCATGGAGGTGGCTGCCCGTCAGGTTGATTGTTCGCAAATTGGAAATAACTTCCATCTCCTAATGCAAAAAAAAAGTTAACACATATATATATTTTTTTTTTATCAATAATTTTTTTATTTTGTTTTACAATACATAACATCAGTCAAACAAAGCAGAGGCGTACGTTCACATGTGATGGCAAGACATGGTCATTCTCATCCTCCTCTGTACAAGCACTGCTGCTGTGGAGGCAGTGTACAATGGTTTAAGGTTAACGGTTGGCAGTAAACATTTTTTGAGATCATTGATCAGTATAATTAGAGAACTTCTTGCATTCTAGATGTAACAGGAATAAGTGTAGACGAATGTAGTGGGCTGCATACTTACCGTACGCCACCCTCGCCATGCGTCCAGGTAAGGGAAGGGCCACAGACTCCAAACATGGTGCAAGAGATGATCAAAGACTCCCAACATGGTACAAGAGATGATCAAAGACTCCCAACATGGTACAAGAGATGGTCACAGACTGCAGACATGGTACAAGAGATGGTCACGGACTGCAGACATGGTACAAGAGATGGTCACAGACTGCAGACATGGCACAAGAGATGGTCACAGACTGCAGACATGGTACAAGAGATGGTCACCGACTGCAGACATGGTACAAGAGATGGCCACAGACTGCAGACATGGTACAAGAGATGGTCACAGACTTCAGACATGGTACAAGAGATGGTCACAGACTTCAGACATGGTACAAGAGATGGTCACAGACTTCAGACATAGTACAAGGGATGGCCACAGACTGCAAACATAGTACAAGAGATGGTCACAGACTGCAGACATGGTACAAGAGATGGTCACAGACTTCAGACATGGTACAAGAGATGGTCACAGACTGCAGACATGGTACAAGAGATGGCCACAGACTGCAGACATGGTACAAGAGATGGTCACAGACTGCAGACATGGTACAAGAGATGGCCACAGACTGCAGACATGGTACAAGAGATGGTCACAGACTTCAGACATGGTACAAGAGATGGTCACAGACTTCAGACATGGTACAAGAGATGGTCACAGACTTCAGACATAGTACAAGGGATGGCCACAGACTTCAAACATAGTACAAGGGATGGCCACAGACTGCAAACATAGTACAAGAGATGGTCACAGACTTCAGACATGGTACAAGAGATGGCCACAGACTTCAGACATGGTACAAGAGATGGTCACAGACTGCAGACATGGTACAAGAGATGGCCACAGACTGCAGACATAATAATACAGGAGATCAGTAATCGAAGATGTCCCCTATACACCATACAGCAATAAGGACCAGAAGCAGGGGCGTCCCGAGGCTGTTCTACAGGAGATGGCCAGAGACTGCAAACATGCTGCAAGAGGTGGTCAGAGACTACAGACATAGCACAAGAGATGGTAAGAGACAGCAGACATAGCACAAGAGGTGGTCAGAGACTACAGACAAAGTACAAGAGGTGGTCAGAGACTACAGACATAGTACAAGAGATGGCCAGAGACTACAGACAAAGTACAAGAGGTGGTCAGAGACTACAGACATAGTAGAGGAGATGGCCAGAGACTACAGACATAGTACAGGAGATGGCCAGAGACTACATACATAGTACAAGAGGTGGTTAGAGACTGCAGATATGGCACAAGAGATGGTCACAGACTGCAAACATGCTTGAGAAAACATCATAGACTGAAGATACATTACATAAGACTGTTAGGCCCCATTCACACTGAGCGATTTATCGCGCGGTATTTCCCGCGGTATCGCTCTCCAATGCATCTCAATGGGGCTCTGTCCGTCGCTGTCGCGGGTCGTGCGTCGCTACAGCAGGACCCTTTTTGGAGCGGATTTTGCCGCGATTCTAGCTTGCTCAATGCAAGCATTTGCGCGATATCATGCGACAAACGCGCGATATCGCGCAAAATGCGAATCACTCAATGTGAATGGGGCCTTACAGATGACTTCTATTACAGAACCTATTACAAATCAATGGTTCCATGTTTGTGCTCCCTGTGACCCCCTTAAAAACTACTCAGCAAGATCCATTATAAAAGATCAAATGAGAAAAAAAAAAGAGAAAAGTGACGGGCAGCACAGACAGAAGTAACAGCCTGAAGAATACTTTCCTCCCCTGGCCTAAGTAAGCACCTAGGTAAGGGAAACATACAGGGTTAGTCACAAAAGGGTGAAGAGTTTGGAGAAGGCCGGAGAAGTGAACAATCTAGGACAACATAGCGGAACTGGAAAGTGAGCTGAATTGGAGAATTTTTCCAAATCAGCTATTTTGTCCTAGATTGTTCCCTTCTCTGGCCTTCTCCAAACTCTTCACCCTTCTATAAATAGACCTGATAGACTGCTGACTACAGGGGCCCATAGAGTACCAAAAGGACACAGGTTAGGCATAGGGTTGCCACCTGTCCGGGATTGACCCAGACAGTCCAGTTTTTGGAGTCCTGTGTCCAGGTTTCAGGCCAGCTAACACTTAAGTGCCGGCACTTTAAAATTTTTGCCAGATGCACAGACATCCCAACCTGCAAATCCTTGTTTCAGGGAGGTTCCCGTCTCATTTCAGGGAGGTGCCCTTTCTGTTTTTTTTTACAACGGCCGTCGTCAGAATATAAAAGAAATAACAATGATGATAATAAATATATATATATATATACACATACACACACACACACAGTCCTTCTGAGAGCCAAGCCTCGTTCTGAGGCCACTCTAGAGATCACATGACCTTCCTTCAGGAGGCAAGCCTCACTCTGAAACTTTACCCACTGATATCTTACCTGAAAGGTTTACTCAGAGTAACCTTTCAGGGAGAAAATGCCTCTCTCGCAGACCTCAGGGAGCTGCTATCTAATAGAGGGAGACTCCCTGAACATCAGGGAGACTTGAGATCCCTGGATGCAGCTGCCTGAGGTCCCGTGCTTGCTGGGGACCTCGGCAGCCTTCCTGTGAGCCGCAGGTGCCTGTAAACATCTCTGTCTTCCTGTCACCATGCTGCCCGCCTCTGGACCCCTGGTGAGACACCACACAGCCCGCACAGCACTCCTGAAAGCCTGCATAGACCACCTGAGACCCTACACAGCCACCTGAGAGCCCGCACAGCACACCTGAAAGCCTGCATAGACCACCTGAGACCCTACAGAGCCACCTGAGAGCCCGCATAGCCCATCTGAGAGCCCGCAAAGCCCACCTGAGAGCCCGCATTGCCCACCTGAGAGCCCGCACAGCACTCCTGAAAGCCTGCATAGACCACCTGAGACCCTACACAGCCACCTGAGAGCCCGCATAGCCCACCTGAAAGCACGCATAGCCCACCTGAGAGCCCGCACAGCACACCTGAAAGCCTACACAGCCACCTGAGAGCCCGCATAGCCCATCTGAGAGCCCGCAAAGCCCACCTGAGAGCCCGCATTGCCCACCTGAGAGCCCGCACAGCACTCCTGAAAGCCTGCATAGCCCACCTGAGAGCCCGCACAGCACACCTGAAAGCCTACACAGCCACCTGAGAGCCCGCATAGCCCATCTGAGAGCCCGCAAAGCCCACCTGAGAGCCCGCATTGCCCACCTGAGAGCCCGCACAGCACTCCTGAAAGCCTGCATAGACCACCTGAGACCCTACACAGCCACCTGAGAGCCCGCATAGCCCATATGAGAGCCCGCATAGCCCACCTGAGAGCACGGATAGTCCACCTGAGAGCCCGCACAGCCCACCTGAGAGCCCGCAAAGCCCACCTGAGAGCACGCATAGCCACCTGAAAATTGCTGTATGCAGCGCTACAATGTTCGGGTTTCACTTGAAGAAAAGGTGGCAACCCTAGTTGGGCACCAGGGCTCTACATGCTGTAATGTACTTATACCTCTGTGTGTCCAGTAAGTATATTCTGTATATCAACAAGCAAAGAACAGAGTAGAGGGGTACTCACTGCGTTTCTGCTAGCCAGGAGGAAGTTGTCCTTTGAGTCGATGATTGTGGGCTCGCTCGGAGTCTGAGTGGTCTCTTTCCAGCTCTTGCTGGCCTCCTGATACTAAATGATAAGAAGAGCGTTCTCATTAATGTGTCCTCCTGGCAGAGGAACAAGTCACAGCTCGCTCTCTGTGATATAACAGCGGATTAAAGGGGCCCTTCCGCAGAGCTGCCAGCTGTTCCTGCAGCTTAAAGCCCCATGCCCACACCACACGACGACGCTTCATTTTTCTCCTGATGATTGTTTCCTAGTCTTTCATAATAAATTGGGAGGTCTAAAGTGCGGACTTATGTCATCCGCAGAACGCAACATATGCATGCTATTAAAGGGGTTTCCTCTTTCCACAGATTTATGCCATCGTTCCTCAATCCCCCCCCACAGTTGATTGAAGGATGAGTGCGCCATTAAAATGCATTATCTTTTTTAAAGTGCACCTGTACGCGTAGGCAGCCATTGCTGAGCTCTTTCTGAAAATGTCAGGTGTACCTGGTTGTTTCTGCTGCTGCCAAATACAATTCCAGCCCTAAAGCAGAACTTTTTATCGAATCGTACACAGATCCATTTGGTTATAGTATTTTCTGAGTCCAATCAAATCCTAATCCTATTATTTCAACCTGAGGAAGGGGAAGTTGTGTTGTCCCCCGAAAATGCGTTGGACGTTTTTTGTTTGATCGAATTGTGAACAATTAAAGGCGCTTTTGGATTCTTTCAGCTTTTGCCTTATTGCTGAACATTGGGGTACCTGGTTGTGGCCAATCCCACCCCCCCTTCCCAAAGACCTCCCCACCACCAAGTATTTTAGTTTGTCTTCTGGCTGATCACATGACACCTAAGTGTCCTTCTCTTTCTTTTCCAGCAGTGCTGATGGACGTTCCTTGATGCTGCAGTGAGCGCCCTTCTCCGCAACACTGTACCGTGAGGGGTGCGACGCTTGTGCTGACATCATTGACTTTATATGGCCACACAGCCATATACCAAATATAGGCATGTAGCCATATAAGGTCAATGGCATCACTACATCCCGCCCCTTTGCTTACGTCAAGCTGCGGGTGGGAAATACCCCACTCACAGCTGGTTGGGCAGCACAGAAGGAGCTTTGGGGGTTCTGCTTCCGGGTTCAGAGGGGATCAGGTTAGGACTGAGTTTGGTCCATACAGGGACAAGGTGCTTTTCCAGGGGCGACCCTGGAAAAGCTCCCGTCCCAGTGCCGAGGGCATGTAGCCTAGTATAGCAGGGGGGGACAGGGGGCGCTCAGTCGCCCCCTCCCTTTCCTGCACTGCCAGGCCTGTGCTCGGATCAAGGGTCTGGTTGGGAATTTTAGGGGGACCCCACATCTTTTCCCCCCCCATTTTTTGGGCTGGAGTTCCTCCTTAAAATTCCTACCAGACCTTAAGGGCCTGGTATGATTTTGGGAACCCCACACACTTTTTTTTTTTCTTTTCTTTTTTTAAATGGGGCCCCTCATAACATTCCTTCCAAACCTAAAGGATCGGGTATTTGTTTTCTTTATAAGTGTCAGTTTTGATGCAGCAGGTTCTATACATCGTACAGATTTGCCACTTTACAGGCAGATTATGGGGCACAATATTTAAAGGATTGTTTTATTTTTATTGTTTCACTTTAAGTGATGTTAAAATCACTGCTCCTTTAAAAACAGTATTTATTTAAAAGTTTTTTTTCATTGATTCCTGTCCCCCATGGCAGTTCAAAATGGGGACATTTGATTCTCAGAGTTCTAGCCCCATAGACTTTCATTGAGTTTGCGTTCAAACTTTTTCCATGTTCTAAAGTTAGAACCGAACTCGGGTGTGATCGGCCCATCACTACTGCTGAGCACTTAAAAGCTTCAAGCAACCCTCCCCGACTCAGCTTATGTCTGGCTGCACTGCTAAGACAAAAAAAAAGGAAGCGTCCTTTTTTTATTCATTTGCTTTTTCTTTCACAGTTTACTCACTTCCGCTAAGCCGGAAGTCACAAGCTCCGCGGAACTCTTCATGCCGCCCTTTTATTTGTTGGGCCAATGAGAACGCAGGTGACGTCGTGGCTCCACCCATCTCCCGACTTCCCGCTCTTTTTTTATGTGAGGAAAGGTATTTACCTCAGCGGTGGCCACACGGTGCTCATTGTGAAGGTGGAAAGTAACAGGCTGTAATAGATGATAGAGCTGTACTTCAGCTTATGTGATCATATGTTTATTATCAACCTGTTATTATTATTATTAGGTAGTGATTGTTTTGTGGTAATAATGTTGATGATAATAATGTTTTCTGTCCAGCTGCTGTTATATGTATGTGTTCTGTAATTCACAGGCTGCGCTCCCTCACAATTTGATTGATGTCTATTACAGGTCGGTGGGGTACACTACGAAAACCTAACACGCTAACCGTGATTAGAATAAGGCGTTCTACTATAAAATGATCATTATTAAAGGCCAACTCCACACCTAAATGTATTATATGACACTAGGATTGGGCACATCTGAGGAGATTGCCTCAAATGGCTTCCGTCGGCGGTCGTTCCCCGTTGTCATAGCGATGTGGGAAGGTCTCGCTCCCAGGGTTTCATTGAAATGCCTCCATGTTGCTTTCTAATATGGCGGGTGGGGGGAGGAACCAGGCTGGGGGGGGGGGGGGTT
>NW_017308639.1:58201-67119 GCF_000935625.1 Nanorana parkeri | reverse complement strand
GGGGGGGATTCTGCTGTCGTTCCACTATTGGAGGAGCAAGCACGTGTCCAGGGGACCCCCGGTCATTTGTGTCATATTGGGGAACAGTCGGAGCCATAGCATACAAATTTCGGATGTGTACGGGAATGTAAAGGTGAGGGGGGAAAAAAAGCGCTCCTGTTGCCTAATATGATAAGTATTTTGTTTTTTATTTTCAGCAGCGTTGATATAAATGGCCGACTTAAAACTGGAGCTAAGAGAAGATTCGGAGGAACCATGGACTCCCGTTATTGCCAAATCCAGCCCAGCTCCTGTGGAAATGCCCACTCGGTGAGACTCTGAGTGCCGCAGATCAGTGCTGTGCATCGTTGGTACCGTGACATGATGTTATTTTTTAGTTAGTGGTGAATTATGAATGGGCCAAATGGAAGCCATCTTGTTGCTCCCAGTTGCCTTGTGGGAGTTCCGGGGGGTGTCCTTGCGTTCTCACTGCGTTCATTAACACAGATCAGCGCAGCTCAATGGACATGGAGCAAAGAAGTTCTAGAAAGCAGGGTTAGGCCTTTCTATCCAATCACCCCCCTTAACACTTTGACATTTTTATGTTTTTTATGATATTCGGGCATATAAAAATTTCTTATCAGAACGTGCGGAGGCGGGGTGCATAATGTCACATGACGCCACGTCATGGGTGACGTTATTCGCAAAACGAGCAGCGGCCAGATTGGCCGCCAGTGTGTTTCTGCGCATGCGTGCCACCATTTTGGAGTTTTTTTGGTATACACCAAGATGGCGGCGCCCATATTTGGGTGCCGCTATCTTGGTGTATACCAAGATTTACTCCAAAGTGCGGCACGCACGCGCAGAACACGCTGACGGACAAAACGGCCGCCTCTCGTTCAGCAGCTTCTTTGTGCGGTTCCTAATTTGGAGGCTCGTTGCCTCCGAATCTGAAACAGCCATAAAATTCGTTACCATTGACGAAACGAATGGAAATGTTTTTCATTTTATATTTGTTTCGTCCGAAATAAAAAAAAAAATCCGTGCACCATGTCTAGTTTTTTAAGCCTATTTCTTTTACCAATCAATCTGGATTGCAATAAGTAAAACACACTGAGGGGAATTGATTAAAATTGGAGTAGACGGCATCTGGAGCAGTTGCCTGTGGCAACCAATCAGCTTTCTTTGTTTCATTTTCAATTCTTAATTTAACAAACTGAGAGAGAAGCTGATTGGTTGCTATAGGCAACTGCTCCAGATGCTGTCTACTCCAATTTTAATCAATTTCCCCCTTTAAGTAAGTTTAGAGGGAATGTCTTCTAATATAAATAATATAAATTCCCCTTGTGAGAAGCCTCAGAGGAAAGCTTCATACCGGGGCAGTGATTTTTTTTTTATCACAGTGAAGCCGGAAACGTCGGATTTCCTTTATCTGATGCACAGGATTGCTTACATACTCAGACCAAACCTGATTTCCTGCTGAATTCACAAGAGCTCCATTAATTCTACCAGCCTTGTACAGCGCTTAATTCATTAATCCCGAGGTGATTGCGTTTCTGAGTCCTGAAATTAGGAGCACACTAATGATGAAACGGGTCAGATGGAAGTTTACAGCTTCTGAATCATCTGATTTATTTTCAGCACTGTTGTTAGTAAAGTATACGCGGCGACACAAATAAAAGCCTTACTGGATGCATACAATATATACGTCATCTGTATGTAATATTACAGTCAATGCCAAAAATATTGGCACCCTGCATTTCTGTCAGATAATGCGCCACCTCCGCGCAGAAAATTGTTGCAATTACAAATGTTTTGTCGTTCTCACGTTTATTTCTTTTGTTTTGTATTGGTATGAAACAAAAAGGTGGAGAAAAGAAAGCCGAATCTGACACATTCCACGCAAAACTCCAAAAATGGACTGGACAAAATTATTGGCACCCTCAATCAGTGGCGTCACAAGGGGGGGTGGCCCGCACCCGGGTGCCACCATTGGAGGGGTGACAAGAAAATGACTGACAATCATTTTGATGTCACCCCCAATGAAAAGTCAGGCACTCGGTCATGGACGAGAGCCCGGCAGTGTCAGGAGAGAGGAGGGGACCCGGGGGCATACCTCATCTTGCCGGGTGAACGTCCCCTCCTCTCTTTGCCGGCGTTCATCACCTAGATGGCCGCTGGCAGGTGTCTATGAGGCCCCATTCACACTGAGCGATATCGCTCATATTTCCGCGCTATATCGCTCTATGTAGCTTCACCAATACATTTCAATGTAGCTGTTCACATCTCGTCGCTCAATATCGCTCAATATCGCTTGTAGCTCGTCGCTGGTAGCTTGTCGCTCCTACATGACCCTTTTTTAGAGCGACTTTGAGCGATATTGCTCCTGATTGCATACAGCCCAATAGGAAGATGTCGCGCAATGTCGTGCGATTTCCATGTCGCTCAGTGTGAATGGGGTCTAAGATGACCGCTCATGCATGATGTTGTCATCTCGCGCATGCGCGATGACGTCACGGCGGGGTGTCACCCGGTCTCTGCTCCGGGTGACACCTGGCCTCGGGACGCCCCTGCCCTCAATGAATATTTGGTAGCACAGCCCTTGGGAGAAATAACTGAAATCAATGGCTTCCTGTAACCATCAATGCGTTTCTCACACCTCTCTACAGGAATTTTGGAGCACTCTTCTTTCTCCAACTGCTCCGGGTCTCTCATATTGGAAGGCTCCTTTTCTCTCCACAGGAGCTCTATGGGATTCAGATCTGGACCCATTGCTGGCCAGTCCAGTACTTTCCAGAGCTTTGTCTGAAACAATTTCTGGGTGCTTTTTGACGTGTGCTTTGGGTCATCGTCCTGCGGTAAGATCCATGACCTCTGACGGAGACCCAACTTTCTGACACTGGGCCCAACATTGCACCCAAGAATTCTTTGGTAGTTTTCAGATTTCATAATGCCATGCGCACAGTCAAGACATCCAGTGCCTGAAGCAGCAAAGCAGCCCCAAAACATCAGTGACCCCCCCCCCATGTGTGACTGTAGGGAATGTATTTTTTTCATCAGCGGCCTCATTTGTTTTTCTGAAAATAGTAGAATGTTGGGCTTTACCAGAAAGCTGTCATTTTGTTTCGTCTATCCACAGCACATTCTCCCAAAAGGATTTTGGCTTCCTCAGATAAGTTTTGGCAAACTCCAATCTGGCTTTTCTAGGTTTCAGCATTGGGGTCTTCCTGGTGCGGCCCACACCCGGGTGACACCAAAATAACTGACAGTCATTTTTGTCTAAAATGTCTGGCAGTAGGTCATGGACCGAGAACCCAACAGTGTTAGGAGAGAGGAGGGGACCCGGCGGGATGAGGTATCCCGCCGGGTGAATGTCCCCTCCTCTCTCTGCCGGTGTCCATAACTAAGATGGCTGCCAGCAGGCATCAATTAGATGACCGCATATGTGCAATGACGTCATCACGCACGCGCATGGTGACGTCACGTGCATGCACGATGACCTCACGGCGGGGTGTCATCCAGTCTCCACTCCGGGTGACACCCGGCCTCGGGATGCCCTTGCTGATGCCTGTAACCTGGATCAGAGGGCCCTTTTTTCTATATGGTCGTCCTTATTAGCAGCTTCTTTAGCTCCACTGCCTGAGCCACAGACCTGCACTGTGTCTTCCAAGCCTTAAATAGCCACGTCTGGTTTTGTGTTGATGCACAGTTCATTGGAGGAGATCTAATCACGCTCCGGCACCTTCCACGGCAGAGTCTACCTCTGACTTTACTGGGCCTTTCTCTTTTACATTGGCTGGGGCCCCTGAGGCCCCAGAACTTTTTTAAGATTAATACTTAAACCTGTTTACGGTTGGCAAACCCAACAAATGACTTTGACAGTTCATTTTTTGTTGAGCTAGTGCTTTAGTTGTTGTGGTGCCCGCCCCTCTGTTTGGGCTGCTTTTGAACGCAGAATTGTTCAGAGCTGTGTCCCTCAATGGATGATAGAGAAAAAAAGATTTTGTTCTTCCCGTAACATCCTTTTTCTTGGAGTCAGCTCCCTTTAGATTCCTTTGTACTGCTTACTACAACTGGCAGGGGTGAGATGAGAGGGGTTATGTCCTTAAAGTGGCAGGCTTTAGAATGGTTCGCCTCGTGTGTATTTCTCCTGGAGGCAGCAGCATAACCCTACATCTCAGATCTCTTCAGAGCTGTGTCCCTCGATGTACTCTGAGAAAAAGATTTTACAGTAAGAACAAAATGTTATTTTTGTAAACTTTTGCCTGCACTTTTGTAAATTGGTGACAGGGTCTCTTTAAGGGCTAAGGTATTGTGCACATTAGGGATTCCTTCAAGGCAATGTATTAATCACAAGACATATATGTGATGTTTTAGAGCTCAAACGTACTCCTTCCTTAGGAAACATTGACATCACAGTTTGCTTCAGGAAGCAGCGTGTTTTAGCTCCTTCCTAATAAAAGGCCTTTACAGAATCCCTGACGTGCTGGAAATTCCCACAATATCAGGACTTGTATGGCGGCACCATCTGCCTCTAATCACTTCAGCACTTATATACAGGGTCGGAAGTTGTTTTGGAGTGCACCATATGCTACCTCTGTCTTGCCCATTCATTTTCAATGGACCTTCAATGTGCAACCACAAACCAAAACATACCTGCTTCATGTTTTCTTGCACCACAAGCCAATGCATATTCTTCATTACATATACTGCAGTTTGCTGAGAGGCCGGTGCGTTTGCTTACTTCTCGTGGTTGCACTGGGGTGCCACTGGAAATGAATGGCGACGCACGGTAAAAGCCACCCTAAAGGGTTAATCGGAGAAAGGAGAAAAACTAAAAGCAGAGTGACTGTTTTCCATTGCAGGCCTCTCAGCCCGTCTGTGCCCGGCCCGTCAGGAGATGCTTTGAATGCTACGGCCAGCAAAACCGAAGAAAAGTCTCTCAGCTACTTTGAAGCTTTGGACGCCGGTATGGAGGGCCTGCAGATTCGGGCACAGTCTCTGATCGATAAAATTAACGATAAGCGCAGCAAGGACCAAACAATGATGAAGGACTTAAAGTCAAGTCTCACCTTGAAGGTAATGGACTCTAGTTCTAAAACTAAGAACACGATTTGGATTTATAGGGGCAGAGCTTAGGGTCCTATAAAGTGCACACACAGCCAGAATTGCTCAAGTTTGTTACAAAGTGTGAGTAGTCACCGATGGAAGTCGGCATTTTTCCACCCCTGGCTGCAAACTAACACCAAGCTGACCCTGCTCATCTTCATTGCAAATAGTATGACCGGACTAGAACTAATATGCATTATAGCATTATGCATTATAGCAAGGGCAGCCAAACTGCGGCCCTCCAGCTGTGATAAAACTGCCCATTAGGCATTGCAAGTCTCTGACAGCCACAGTCAGATGCATGATAGTATTTGTAGTTTCCCCACAGCTGGAGGGCTGCAGTTTGGCTACCCCTGCATTATAGCAATCAGACAATTGCAGATTATATCATAGACATGTAAGCTGCGGAAAAAATTTGGTTTGGATATTTCGGGATTCCGATCAGAAATTCAATTCAGTTTGGGTTTTGGATTCAAACGAAAGTTTACGAATATTCATTGCATATATCACAGACAACCATATACAGATATTAATACTAAAGCTGAGGCTCCTAGATCCTGGCATTCAGGATCCGAATTTCTGAATTGCATTTGGGAGCTCCCGAATGCCATCGGGTCTGGGGGCCATACACATATATTGCTAAAGCTGAGGCTCCCAGACTCCAATGGCATTTGGGAGCTCCCGAATGCCATCGGGTCTGGGGGCCATACACATATATTGCTAAAGCTGAGGCTCCCAGACTCCAATGGCATTTGGGAGCTCCCGAATGCAATTCAGAAATTCGGATCCTGACTGCCATTCGGGTCTAGGAGCCTCAGCTTTAGTATTATATGTTTAGTATATATGTATTATAAATTCGTGTTCAGACCCATTCGGATGCATTGAACCGAAAAAAACACATCTGATTGGCCAGAAAAGTCACATGCCCAATTCAGTTTAGTTTTTGAACAAAATTCGGGCAGGATCTAAAATGTGGAAATAGAAATTCTGATTCGGACACATTCGGATGCTTTGGGATTTGGAAATTCGGATGCAATCGCAGCTCTCTCGTCTCACTGCTTACACAGAGCAGAGCGGAGAAAGGACGTTCTCTGCTCTGCTCCCCGCTCTCCCTCCTGAAGAGAGGATCTCCATCTCTGGAGAGAGGCAGCGGGGGGGACCACAGACCTGCATCGCTGAGATCCCTTGTACAAAATGAGCAGCCGCTTCCCCGCTGTACATTTAGTTCTGCTTGCCCAAAGTAGGGCTAAATGTAGAAAACAACTACCCACCCGGCGCCCGGAACAGCATGTCCCGTGCATTGGGAGATAGGAATTCCACACCCCTGCTGCCCCTCTACTCCCTGCTGCCCTGAGGCCGGGCCTCGGTGGCCTTGTGGGAAATCCGGCCCTGATAACCACCAAGCAATACCTATTGTATGTAGAGAAATCTCTGTGATGTCTCAGCATTGCTCACTCTTTTTTTCTCCATTATGTATTCTCAGCCTCATCTGCTGGGTCGGGGATGAAAGTCATCCAGTGGTCCAGACAAACACAGACACATCTGCCAATGTCTGCCATGCTTGGGTAGAGATGTGCCCACGTGTGGCACCCATACATAGAACAGTTATTGGCTGATTGGATCTAAGGCTAATCTGGCACAATAACCGGCCAGTGTATGGAAGAACAGACAGATGCGTCAGACATTAGAACCCGGAGTTTATAACGACGATACACTCGCTGCTTCCAGCATGCTTCCCCTTTTATAATGTCAGGATGAAAACAATCTTTTCTTTTCATTACGTCTGGTGATAATGCATCAGAAAAACCTGTTTGTTCGCAGGCGTAGGTGCTTTTTGAGCACTTCAATTAATTTAGAGATTTTTTTTTCCTCTCCGGCATGTTAGTGTAATCCGCTTTCAGCACGTTATCCCCCCCACCAGTGCACAGGTAGCTGGAGCAATTAGCTAAGAAGCCGTACAGAACATCCTCTGCTTTGATTTACAGCCTGTGGCAGAGAAGATGTTTTACCGCCAGCTGTGAGGAAGAGAAACAAAACAGCTTTTAGGATTCCAGCAACATCATTTGCATCTGAATTTCCCATTTCCCGGCACCTAAGCCAGGGACGCGGCTGCACGTTAATTTCCATCATTTGGCAAAGCCGGTAATGTGAAAAGCCACCTCACGCTACTGGCAGAGGAGCATCTAATGTGGACAAGCGTTTACAGAAGCCGATTTTATTATCGGTGTTATTCATTTTGGTTATATCAAGCGGAGAAAAAAAGAAAACTGATTGTATTTCCTTTTGATAAAATAGTTTTGTATTTGTTTCACGGTTTGTGTTATATAATCTGAGAAAGCACTAATGACCCTGGAAATGATCATTTGCTATAAAAAATTATTTATTTCTATAAACAGCTATTTGAAATAGGTATTTATTGGGGATGCACCGATACCAGTTTTTCGGTATAGAGTACCGATATTTCTTTTTTCCGGTACTCGATAATACCGAATACTGTTACCAGAAGTCCCATTCAGGAAGGCAGGTGGTGTGTAAAGACTCGCCACCCGGCTTCCTGATTAGCAGGGAAGCCGTCCCCATGCTTCTCGTCACTAGGTGATAAGACGACGTGGAGCCGGCTTTCTGTCCAATCAGGAAGCCGGGTGCCGTGTAATGACGCGACTCTCGGCTTCCTGATTGGCCGGGAAGCTGGCTCCATGCTCCCTTGTCATGAGGAGAGGAGGGAGCATGAAGCCGGTGTTCTATCGAAAACTTCAACTCATAGAGATCTCCAACTACCTCACTTCCGGTGCTCAGAAAGACTGGAGCTCTGTACAGTTGCGGTGCGCATGCGCGCATAGCGTTTTCACAATGTGCGTCGAGTTTTGCCGCCTGCTGAATATTGTTAAAATGCAGCTGTGCCGAGCTCCGTCAGTCTTTGTGTTTTGCAGTCTAACGCCGTCTGGTCGAAATCTCCAACTTGCAAGTACCTGGCAGTGAGGTAGTTGGAGATTTCAACGAGTTGGAGCTTTCGATAGAACACCGGCTTCCCAGCCAATCAGAAAGCAAGGCGCCGCATCATTACGCGGCACCCGGCTACCTGATTGCCCAGCTTCCCGACCAATCAGGAAGCCGGGTAGCAAATCATTACATGCTGCCCGGCTTCCTGATTGGCCGGGAAGCCTGCTCCATGCTCCCTCGTCACTGGTGACGAGGGAGCATGGAGCTGGCTTCCCAGCCAATCTGGAAGCCGGGCAGTGTGTAATGACTTGCTGCCCTGCTTCCTGATAAGGGAAGTATCGGGCTAGGCATCGGAGCATTTGGGCAAGTACGAGTACTCTCCCAAATACTCAGCATCGGCACCAATACTAGTATCGATATCGGTGCAGCCCTACTATTTATAGAAAAAAATTATTTTTTCATAACAAATGATCTTTTTTGGTGCTTTCTTAGGGGAATTTTTCTCATGCAATATTATTAATTTGGGAAGTTCTGACACCTGTCATATGGGGGAGGGTTTAAGTGGTTTGCCTATCCTGTGAGCCATCTTCCTTTTCCCGTGCCAGGTAGCCGATCTCTGTCAGTGTCTGGAGGACAGGATGTACCAGCTGTATGAACAGAATAACATTCGGCTGCAGGCCATGCTGCAGGAGCTCACAGATGTCATAGAGAGGATCGGTCATCTACAGGAAGAGCTGAAACAAGTCTGCCATAGCTTGAATACTGTCTACAAACAACTGGGTCTACAATCAGAAATGTGATCCTGATATCTGCACGGCTTTCCCCAGGTTTTTGTTGTTGTTGGTGTTAAAGGAAAACGGGCAAGAGGGGATATGGGGGGGGGGGGGGCG
>NW_017308639.1:40094-57900 GCF_000935625.1 Nanorana parkeri | reverse complement strand
GGAGGGGGTTGGGGGGGGGGGGGGGGCTGCCATTGGTGACCTCCTCATGACATAGAACAGGCAATGCAGCTAGTGATGTCACAACTGATATACATACTTGTTCCAGGTTATAGATTCCAGGGAACTAACACTTTTCAGCAGTGGCAGCCCCATGACAGATTCACCTTAAAAACATATCCCGCAGCAGATATTTTGCATTTGTGCCATACAAATCCTACCACTTCCATGCTGATTGTAATCTTATTTAAGCTGTCTATACGCGCGTAGATGGAGCCACACTAGGATTATTCAATGTGCAACAGATTTGGCCATCCGTGATGAGAGATACAAGCCAGCGCCAACCTTCACATACATAAGTCAAAGCTGCCTCTGAAAGGAGCATGTGTGCCATCCCAACCATTCCATACCCAAGCAAACATTGGCCCGGAAAGTCATTGCAATGACCTGATTGCCAGTGAACATCTGAAACCACCTTACCTGTACAGATACATTGCATGTCTAGGTGTACTCAAAGAAAAGCACTGGCTGAAATATGGAGGCTTTTGGTCTTTGGTGACCTCGGCTTGATTTTACTAGTGGTCTCACACTCATGCTGGTCGTCTGACTACAACAGTCGCTGACCCAGAAGGAGCAGGCAGTCTGTAAAATCAGAGTAAAGTTAAACCGCTTGCATTTTTGTTCTGGGTCATCGTATTGAAGCCAGAGCATCAGCATTACATTTTCAGAAGGAGGCCAGCAATGACAGGCTACATATTTCTGCCCTGACAGGTTCTCTTTAAAAGGTTTTACATTGTAGGTTTTGGTGGCAGCAAATTTGCTGATCCTTGTTATTTAATGTTGACAGGGGCTGTGTGGGATCAGCGTCCCACTACGCCGGGGTAGGCAACCTCGGCACTCCAGCTCACATCCCATAAGGCATTGCAAGACTGACAGCCAGAGACAGAGGCATGATGGGATTGGTAGCTTCAGCACAGCTGTAGTCCTGAGGTTGCCTTCCCCTGCCCTACACCATAGCTGACCAAACACACTCTGCTAGGTTAAAGTCCGGCACTGCCAAGAATCACCAGTGTACAGATATGAAATCACCAGTGGGAGCCTATGATGGGCTGCATTGTAGGACATTCCGGTGGTCAGTGACAAACCGGTAGATCACTGCGTAGTCATGCACAATTAAACGAAGCCTGCAACAAGAGAGATATGGAGGCTGCCATTGCTGACCTAATCCCGAAACATGCTAGTTTCCTGCATGAAATGCTGACTGCTTTTTGAGTCACTGAGGGCCCATTCACACCAATTGCAGTGCGTTCCAGTGCGGTAACTGCTGGAACGCACAGCAATCGCACACTAAACTCCCCCCCCCCCTTCGTTCTAGGGCGGGAGGGGGTGTGGCGGTGCATTGAAGTCAATGGTACCGTAGCCATGCCCCCGGTCCAGTTCGAGCGCAAAAAAAATGCTACATGCTCTATTTTTTGCATTCGAACTGGACCGGTACACAGGCAATGTTTTGCCACGCGTCCGATCGCACTGCGTGCAGGGGTGGCATGGCTGCGGGGCCATTGACTTCAATGCACCGCCACGCCCCCTCCAGCCCCAAAACGAAGGTGTGAGTTTAGTGTGCGATTGCTGTGCGTTCCAGCAGCTAACCGCTCTGCAATGCACCGCAATTTGTATGAATGGGCCCTGACCTGGAACAAGTATGCAGATAAGGAAGTCTGACTTCACTGGTTGCACAGTTGTAATGAGTCAGTGGCTCCGAAAGTGCTGCAGCCGGCATCAGCCGGGCAACTAAAATGGTCAGGAGTTCCGGGATGTCAGACTCTGTACGTCTCTCAGGAGCGGTTTCCTACCACTATGACAATGAGGAGCTGCGGCAGTAGGTGTTACACATTATCACATATTTGCTTCTGTGTAACACATACTGGAGCTCCGCACTGTCACAGTGGTAGGGAACAATTGGTGGCAGATCCACAGGACGCAGACGAAGCTTTACCAGCGCCTGGACTGCGTTGTGCCAATTTGGCGCAGCCCTTTGACACCGCAGAGCACTGGACCCCTGTGTAGGAGGTGAGTCTGCATGCTGTATGTATGAACTCAGAGTAGGGACTCTTTCTCTATGTGCCGAGGTCCTTGTACAGGGATGTAATGTACTGCTCTAGGCTGGAGATTTGGCTATTGCTTGTTGTTATTGAATGATTTCAGTGTGTTTTATATGAAGCAGTTGACAGTAAAGAGTTAAAATCTCCCTTGGAATAAACCTTTCTTGAGAGAAACATTGAAGTTGCCATTGCTGATCTCCTTCTATAAATCTGCTAAGGCCTCTATAGGCGGCAGAAACTTTAGCTGTTTCCTGCTGAAATGGACATATTTGAAGCGGCGGCCGCCCCGGCATGCACCCCTCGGCTCGAAAAAGTTTGATTAAAAAAATGATCGGCCGAACAGTGTTCACGTCCTCTCAGATAGTGTTCATCAGCGCCATTGAGTGCCATGGCTGCCTTCACACAATAGCCGGCAGTGGAGATTCCTCCATTCATGTTGTTACCGTGGATGGGGGAATTAATTGATTTTCTCTCATTCAGCTTGTGCATGGGGGGGCGTTCTACTGACCCTCTGTCTTCCGTACTTTCTCAGTCACTGACCTGGAACACGTTTGCAGAACAGGAAAGTCAGAAATCATTATCTATGTGCTTATTTTGGACTAATGGAGTGTCAGCATGACGACCAGGTAACCGGCATTTCTAGATTGCGATATCACTAGTGGGAGCCTCCTTGTTGCTCTTCTTTGTGTACACAGCTACTTGTTTGTGAAGAGTCTCATCTGCACTCCTTACTGTCCTCAGCAGGTAGAGTAAAGGTAATCTGCAGCTCCTGATGGTATAAATTAGACATGTGCGATTCGTTTCGTTCCGAATCGAAATTCGGACGAATTTTCGGAAATTCGGACATTCGGATGTATCCGAATTACAGACATAACGAATGCAAACGAATCCGAATTTCCATTTCCGAAATTCGGTAGCGGTAGTTCGAACGTTCGTTTCGTTTTCTGTTCTTATTCGTTTCTTATTCGTTTCGTTCATTGGAGCAAAGTGACATTAGAGAAGGAGAAAAATATTTTTTCCCCCTCAAATGTCACTTTTGCTGCAAACGAACGAAACGAATAAGAACAGAAAACGAATCGAACGTTCGTACTAACGCTACCGAATTTCGTCCGAATCCGAATTGACTTTCACACCCGAATCCTGAAAAACGAAATAACACAAATCCGAATTTAAAACGAAACGAAACTAAACGAATTTTTTGGCAGTGCACATGTCTAGTATAAATAGACCTTCCAGTAATCTTCGATATACATTTTGTATGTGTCTGGTATGTTACACGAAGCATCCCTGTGCACCGACACACATGATTCAACAAAGCCAGCGAGCGGCACCGGCTCAGCTCAGTATAGCCGGCTGAGGACAATGGTTTTCATTTATCAAAGTCTCTTACATAACAAGCGTCTGTATCGCCTCAGCGCTACCAAATAAATGACACCGCTGAACTGGCTGAATCTCATTTCAGAATCAAACCTAGGACTGGCAGCGGCTTTCCAGTCCAACAGATTGGGGCTCCGGTACCATCTGTGATCTGCTTTATGCCACATAGTACCACTCCTAGGTTCTTTGCATTGTGCCATCATGTGTGTCTATAGGCTCAGATCACTAAGCTATAGCTTACATGGTGTTTGTCATAATCATTTTTCGACAATGAGATTCGTTATTTGTTATTTTTAAGTGCCAAAAATAACAGTGGTTCTGAGGTTAAAATTAGATTCCATTGGACTCTGCTCAATGAAAGACTCATTGCAAAACCTCAGGGCACGATAGCCAAATGAAAAAACAATTGGGAACCCGAGCTCTATCATTTCTACCCCTAGCTAGTGTACCTGTACCCCGGCCATACATCTACCCCCATCACTCCAGGCTTTTCACTCCTACCCTCCAGTTGTGATACTACAATGCACAATGCCTCCGTTTATATGTACAATATGAGTACTTATGCTTTATTTGCTATACAGTTGTATTGTGAAAATGGCTGAGACAACATTCGTAACTTTTATTCATTTATAATCCTGCAACCTTTAGTAGAGCCCATATGACCTACACTCTAGGCCAGGGCCAGATTAACATAGGGGCTACTGGAGCACCAGCTCCAGGACCACCGCTAAAAGTAGGCCCAGCCAGCCCGGATTGCCTTGGTATGCCCGATGGCAATCCTGGCCAGCTGAGCTGAACACAATCAGACAGGGGGCACCAGCGGCTCTCTAATAGCCACCTCTCGTTGGGGCCTCGCAAATATGCCCGACCACCTACGTAGGGGGCCTCCTTTCCTGCTTCCCATCCCACCAACCATCAGCACCAGGCCCATAATGCTCCTAATCCAGCCCTGCTCTAGGTCAGGGGTGAGCAAGTCCGGGACCTCTAACTGTGCTTTAACTCCAACATGCCTCTGCTACTGGGAGTCATGCTTATAACTATCAGTCTTGCAATGCCTCATGGGACTTGTGGTTCAACAACAGCTGAGGGCAGGAGTTGCTCACCCTTGCTCTTGGCTCTGCTCAGGTCACCCACTGAAGACTCATTAACAGACAATGAGAAATGTCATACTCAATGTAAATTGATGTGCAAACCAGGCACAGCCCCTTCATCATCCAACACAATGCAAAGAATGATAGAAGTACGCTACAACAATCCAAAGTATCTGATCAGACAACATTTTCCATTCGCCCAGAGCTGGCAGAGCAAGAGAAGAAGATTGCTGATTGGTTGATCATTACTTCCTTACTCTGCTGTTTGATTTGTTTCATTTAAACCAAAAATGTTCTTCATGTTTTGCTGTATAAACAATTCGGCGTCCTTCCTGTAATGTTTAATGTCATTACAATAATCTCTGACTAGGTAACATAAAATACAATACGTAGGAGCTATATCAGCACTAGAGTTAAATAAAGGCAAAGTGTCAAAACTAGGAAGTTTTCTTTTGAATCTCAAATCTAAAAGGTTTTATATTTACACAACGTGATCCTTTCACAGCTAGTGAAGCACACCAGTTGTTGAGTGAATTGGCATGGCAGCTGGAGATCTGGTGGAAGGCCAGGGCTCCTAGCCACTCGGCTCAGCACTTAGTGACAACATCCTGTGAGCGGCACAAGCACGATGCAATGAATGAGTTGCTTTTTCATTTACAATCCAGTCTGGTTGCATACTGTCATTTTTGGATGTGGTCGTAGCTTCTCCAGTTCATTCAGGTAGAGCAGCCTAATTGCAGACAGTGATGTATGTATGTGTGTGTGTGTGTGTGCACTCTGGCTCTGAAAATCTATTACTGAAAGACAAACGACTTAGAATGGAACTCATTTTTAAAAAAAAAAATTGCTTTGGAAAGAGTAGGGAAGGCTCCCATCATGCATCTGCCTCTGGGTGTCATGCCTGTGACTGTCAGTCTTGCAATGCCTCATGACACTTCCCAGATAGCAAGGATAACGTGCTACAAACTTGTGCCAGGGTTACATTGTAATTCTTGTTAACTTACTGCACACATTCCTGGCACGTTGTAGACTTGCAGAACACTTGCAGCACAAGTTCTAGGTGACACTTTTTGAATTTGTAGCAGATTTTGCTTGGCAAGTCTACAGCAAGAGCTCTGCGAGTGTTACAGCACTTTTGCAGAGCCCGTTGATCTGGAGACTTGCAATGCAGACTTGCTGTAATTGTGAACAAAATTGTGAAGCTTGGCAAGTCTGCAATAGTTTAGCAAGACATTTTCAAACATGCAGCTCAATTGCTTGCTATGTGGGTTGTAGTTGCACCACAGCTAGAGGGTCGGAGTTTGCATTCCACTGCCTCAGACAGCCTCGTGTCACATGACTATATGTAGAAGGGTCCCGCTCTGAGAGCTCCAGAAGGGGAAGCTCAGAACCTGAGGACACACTAGACGAGCCTTTCTCAACCAGGGTACTGTGGTACAATGGGGTGTTCCCTGGCTACGAAATGTTCGCACAGCGGCATTGCCTTTCCATTGTTGGTAAGTATAGCTACTCTTTCTATGCTCTGCTTACAAGTGACCTAGTTGTGACAGGATACAGGAAAATCCTACGGCACTCCTTACTGGTATGTCCTTTGCGTTGGGTGTTGTAGTGACTGCGGATGGAACCGCTTCAGATTCAAGTAGTAAAATATATCACCAGCACACCGTGGTCCAATATTCAGAAAGTGATAATTTTATTGATGCACGCACATCTTGTCACATGAGGTCATGCCTGAGAAAGGGACCCCGAGTGGCCCCAAAACATTGCAATGTGACAAAATGCACACATTGCTTTTTTTGACATTTTGGACCGGAGTGCTTCAAGATTTTGCATAATTGTAAAGGACACTGCAACGGAATAAAGGTTGAGAAGCACTTCAGTGGGCAGCTTTCCCTCACATCCTTCCAGAAAATAAGGATAGCAGCAAGCTGTAAGAGATCAATGGAAGGACAAAAATCAAAGCCGTATGTCTTGCTTTGCAAAAGCTAAAAGAAACACAAACATAACACATACTTATCTGCGTGGAGTGATCACTTTGAAAGAGTACAGGTAGGCGGAAAAACCTTTGTGATGTCATTTTACAAAGCTGTTATTTATTTTTGATGTGAAATATTAAACACAAAGGAATAAAACTCATTCTATCTTTTTTTTATAGACAGTTGTAGGGTCTAGTTGAGTGACAACCGAAATCAACAAAAAAGTAAGAGATACCAATTGTGTCCGCATGTCACTAACCAAGTACCGAGATATAAACCGCGTTTCCAAACATGTAGTGTGACTTAGTCCATTGGAGATCTTGCTGTGCTTTGAATGTCTGCAGATTTATCAACCAATGAGCAGAGTTCTGGCCGGCAGCTTAGTAATACATTCACCGACTTTTTATACATCAGTCTGATTGTTCAGGATTCGTTATTTGTTAACAGTAAAAGCCTGCAATCCCGTTATAGCTCGTCCCAGGATCAAGGCGTGGACATCATGGGTGCCTAGAAGGAGAAACAATGTATACATTAGGAACATATATCCAGATTCAAATATGTTCAATTTTACAAAAATGTCTCTTATTTGGTGTATGACTCGGCTGTAGATCCTCC
Source organism: Nanorana parkeri (assembly GCF_000935625.1). Classification (NCBI taxonomy): domain Eukaryota; kingdom Metazoa; phylum Chordata; class Amphibia; order Anura; family Dicroglossidae; genus Nanorana; species Nanorana parkeri. Next base: position 50,745 of record NW_017308639.1, on the reverse strand, counting down.
AATCATCTCTGAATTGGTGCTGACACTGTCCTTCCTTCTGGAGGGGGACTATTTGTGTTCCCCATGGTCCCTGTGTGTGTTGTAAAGTAGTCACCGCTCCAAGATCACTCCTGTGATGGACTACAATCTCATGTTTAGTTTACTCCTTTGTATTGGGATTGTAGTCCATCACAGGAGTGAGCTTGGAGTGGTGACTACTTTACAACACACAGGGACCATGGGGAACAAAAGTAGCCACCCTCCAGAAGGAAGGACAGTGTCAGCACCAATTCAGAGAGGATTGGAGGATCTACAGCCGAGTGATACACCAAATAAGAGACATTTTGATAATAGTTAAGGTGCTTGAATGCATTTATAAGATTTATTTCCTGAGCTTAGTGTCACTTTAACTGAAATGTGACAGCACACCACGCATCTGCTTAACGGGTAATTCACCCTTTCACAAAAAATGAAAAGGTGAATTAACACACATCACCCTCCTCACCCCCGTCCCCTAATCACTGCCCTCCTTCCCACCCCCCAGGTCCATGCACGTATCTGCAGTGATGACTATCACTTTCCTATGGCCCACGCCAGCCCATATAATGGTCACAACACCTAAAAACTTGACCACGCCGATCAATGAGAAAGCTCGGAAGACTCTCATTGGTCAGTGCCATCAAGTGGACGTACTAACCAATAACCACTCCCCATTTATTTATTATTGGTATTAATATAGTGCTTATAGTTTTACGCAGCGCTTTACATACTACAGATTCACATCAGTCCCTGCCCTCGAGGTTCTTGCAGTCTAAGGTCCCTATCTCACATGCATACAGGGCCAATTAACCTATAAGTGTGGGAGGAAACCGGAGTGCCCGGAGGAAACCCATGCAAGCACAGGGAGAACATGCAAACTCCTTGCAGATAGTGTCCTGACCAGGATACAAACCGGGGACCCCCAGTGCTGCAAGGCAGAAGTGCGAACCACTAAGCCAATGCGCTTTATTTTGCTATAAGTCTCCAGGGTTGTGTAATGAAGTCTTCAAGTGTTGGGAACCATTATACAGGCTGGCAAGGGTGGAGGGTGATGGTCATTATTGCAGATAAGTGCAGCAGGGATCCCGGGGGGGGGGAGGGAGGCAGCAATTTTGGGACAGGGGTGAGCAGGGTGATGTGTGTTAGTTCACCTTTCCATTTTATGTGATCTCTCTCAGTTCTACTTATCCTAAAGTAAGCCTACCATGAGAGGAATACCAGGCTCCTCATTGCTGACCTCCTTCTGAAGATGCTGGTTGCTGGCTGTTAATCTAATGGTTTGAGCACGCAGATCAGTAAAGTTACAAGTCTTGATCTAAATACTTGTTCTGGGTCATTTCCTCCCTAGTACTGAAGCGGGACGGTCAGTGTTATAGACAGGTGACTAGCATTGTGCAGGAGCAAAGCTCAGCAATGGCTGTTTCTATTTTTATGTCATGAATTAGATTTGTTCAGATGCTTAAAACTCAGAGCTCGTAATTCTCCGCTTTGCACTCTACCTTCATAGGTGTTCACAGCCTCCAGGTTCATGACGTGTCTGATTATGTGGTACTCGTCAGAGATCCCATTCCCGCCGAGCATATCCCGAGCCTGACGGGCGATATCCAAGGACTTGCCACACGAGTTCCTCTTCAGAAGAGAGATCATCTCTGGAGCGGCTCTGCACCGGCAAGGGTTAAACACAGACATGTATTATCATTCATGGCAGCCTATGACAGGACGGCCCTCACATAAGAAAGGGTGCTCCCGCTGGTAATAGCAGCAAATAATTTTCCAGCTGGTAAGAAAATGAACACAACGATCTGATTGGTTGTTATAGACTGGACTAGATGCCCGCCATTACCTTTATGAGCCAGAAGCGTGCTACTGTGCTACTCTCTGATTCGGTTTCACCTTTTCTATTTATTTCCTCTGCTATAACGGATAAAGAATCTTTACAGAAGCAAAATGACAATGTCATCACAGTGACAAACACAACAATACCCAGTGTGAGGATCCACAAAGGATCAGTGACACATTATACATCTTGATACATGTAATGCGCAAACAGAGGAAGTTTTCAAACAGTGAAATAACCAAATAAAAGCAACAAAAACCATATAGAAGAGGTAAGAAAAAACGTGGCAATGTTCTGCAGTTACATCACGCAGTACCGTAGCATGACCGCGTGAATAACGAAACAGTTACCCATTTAAGAGGTGCCCAGTGCCCGTGGAAATAGGGAAACTCTCATCAAGCTTGACTAAACGCCCCACATACAAGTATCCGGGGTCACCAGAACGTAGAGGGAATTCCATCCAGGGATTCCACACTTTATAGAAGTTTTGAGGGCAGCCCCTTGCCCCATTTGTTAATTGGTAAGATGGGACAGCTTTATTGATAACAACAGTCCAGTCATACAACCTGGTGGAAGAGGTAAGCTTCCACTGCATAGCAATCAACTTCTTAGCATAACATAATGAGTACATGGATCAGCGTCTTGTGTGCCGTGTCAGTGGTATAATCAGACAAAACACACATTCGATGTGTCCAATAGACTAGAAATAAAATCTGACACCTGAGACCAGAATCTTCTGAGCAAAGGGAAACCCCTGAGACTTATATAGGAAATCTCCCCTTTCCAGCACAGACCCGAGGTCATCTCCCCCATTCCAAATAGAAGTGTAATGAGTACGATGTAGAAATCGAAGTTTCATCGACTCATCCCAGAGGAAATGATCGTAGATAGAAGAACTTATACATCCTCTTCTTAATCATCCTCCAACAGACCCGAGATGTCCTCCATCCAGCAGTTCATGCAAATTGGCTCCTTGTTTGGTGGGTAATATAGCAAAATAAGTTTCTTATTAGAACCATTTTTTCTAGTTTACTTTTTTTTTTTACTGAGTCAAGAAAAGTCTCCAGCAACAAAGTGAAATGAAATCAGAGATCAGCACAGAAGCCCTCATTCACACCCCTATACTTTAGGTCTGATTAGGGATTCCTGCATCGGGAACGTGCGATTTCCTGCAGCAGGAATCCCAAATCTGCTGTTTACAAGTGTCAGCTATAACCCGCTCAAGTTAACGCTTGGGTGACAACGGCCGCATAACGCTGCCACACCTCATGTAATCATATGTGATACGATTACATGCACTTAGGAATCAATCACTATCTCTGGACCGAGGAAATCGCAAGTTCCTGCAGCAGGAATTCCAAATCGCACTTACTCGGTAGGTGTGAATGAAGCCTAATAACGATGCCAGCGGAATTTTTGTCATACCTATTGCTATTCAGGTGCCTTCTCTATTTAGCCATCCTGTTGCTTGCAGTGACAAGATCACTACTATGACTATGTGTCATATCACATGGGCCTTGCAATTGACATCATGGAGAATACTGAGAATACAGCTTTACTAAAGGATTCCTCTAATGGCGAGTGGCACATACTTGTCCTCGTCTTTCATTCTCCCCAGCTGTAGACAGGCTTGCAGACCGATGGTGATCTCTGTCAGCATATCCGCCAGCTTCTTCTGAATGAGCTGGTTCCTGGCAAGCGGAACATCGAACTGAATTCTGTATGAGGAACGAAGAATCAGACTTTGGTAACAAAATTGGGTTACCTACTTTGTGACGGCTTATAAATCGGGTTAATTCAGACCTCCCATTGTGATCCCATCAAGAAACACATTGCTAGTACCACGGCCTGGGCCATGCATTATATATAAGCGCTGCCATATTTGAACAGTCTTGGCATGCACAGCAAATACTAATAGATTCCACTTTTTCTCACAGCTTCTGAAATCCTGCAAGACCCCGGACACACAATGACAACAAGAGCCGGGGCTAGGTAGGCCGAAGATCGCTGAACATCACATTACAAGCTGACCAGGAAGTCTGGCCTGTCTAAGCAGCTCAGCATAGAGGTTTGTTGAGATGAAAATGGTCACATTAAGGGCAGGGCAACACTCTGCACTACAGGGCAGCACTCTGCACTACAGGGCAGCACTCTCCACCACAGAAAGACCTTCATCCACACAGCACTCACATCACTGCTTAGCGGGACACATGGCATTGGTAGGGGGTCTCATGCATCCACAATACATACCTGTCCAGCGTGTACTGCCTGGCTGTATGGAAACAGAACTCTGCAGCACCCAGAGCACCCCAAGCTATTCCATATCGGGCGTTATTCAGACAACCAAACGGTCCCTGCGACAAAAACACGGGTATACATTGTAAATGTGCTACAGAGTTTATGGAAGGGGTCATTTGGAATATTTGCAAATATATGAGGATGCCCATGCACGTTGGCCACTTTACTTTAGAGCAGGGATGGGCAACCTCAGCACTTCAGCTGTTGTGAGACTACAATTCCCATGATGCATCGCAAGACTGACAGTCACAGGCACGAATCCCAGAGGTACAGGCATAATGGGAATTGTAGTTTCATCACGGCCGGAGTGCCGGGAATTGCCTACCCCTGCTTAAGAGCCACCACAGACAGTTGCTTCTACTTACCTTCGGGAAGTGACGCAACATACCGGACACTTCCTGATAAGGGAAATCATGGGACTCACTTTCTTTTCCTCCAGGTGACATTGCTGATACCTGGAGATTGGCAGCTTAGGCCAAAGCACTGTCACATGTTGGGGAGAGAGCCCATAGCACCATGTTAGCTCCAAGTAGGACTGACTTGCAGCTTACAATGGGTTTTCTTTCCTCGCTCCTGCGGTGGAATGCAGTGACAGGGGAGTGAAGGGAAGTATATACAGCTACGAGGGCCAGATCTACCCCCATCCCAGACACCTTGGGCAGAAGGTTTTCCTCCGGGATCTCTACATCATCCATCAGAATCATACCAGTAGCAGAAGCTCTCAGGGAAAACTTCCCCTCAATCTTGGGGGTAGACAGCCCCTTTGTTCCTCTCTCTATTAGGAAGCCGCGGACTCTGCCATCTTCACACACCGCCCACACCACACACAGGTCTGCAATGGGGGAATTTGTGATCCTAGAAAGTATAAGAAAGAAATATTAAACTCAATCTAAACACAACTTAGATTACAGAAGGACGTAAAGCTTATTATTTATGTTACAATCACCTTTACATCTACCCACAAGTAAAGGCCTGCATAGATGGCCTGAAGTTCAGCCAACCTCCTGCAGGGTGAACTGGAGGGAATCAGTCGCTTTTCCCACCCACTCTAACAGCGTGGATGGTGGAGTCTCCACTGTGTTCAGGAACAGCTGCCTGGGTGCTGTGGGGCTGCCACACAGTGGCTGTATCTGGTAGGATTCAGTCAGTGTTCGGCTGATCATTTTGCACCCGGCTCAGGCAATTATTAAATTGAGCCAGAGGCAGGTGGTGCTTGCAGAGCCCTCCCATGGCTTCAATTTCAGCCGATTCAGCAGAAACATCCAGTGACCTTCAGAACCCTTGTTTGAACGGACAACACACTGCCTCTGGTGTACTGAAATCCTAAGCAGTGTTGTAATCCCTGCCCAGTTCGAATGGACTGCAAAACAGAGGTGTCACTATGCCGGGTGTCACCCAGTGACACGTCATTATGCACGTACGTGACCTCAATACGTGCGTAATGACGTCACGCGCACTTAACTGCCAGCGGCCATCTTGGTGATGGATGCCAGCAAGGAGAGGAGGAGACGTTCATCCGGTGGGATAAGGTATCCCGCCGGGTCCCGTGCAGCTGTCGGGCTCTTGGTCTATGACTGAATGCCAAACTTTTCAGAGAGGGTGACACCAAAATGACTGCCAGGCAATTATGTTGTAACCCCCCCCTGATGGAGGCACCGGGTGCAGACCGCTCCCACCTTGTGACCCCACTGCTACAGAACACCACCACCCCCTCATCTTCCTAACATAAGAGGGAGTCCTGAGAGCACACAGGCCGGACTGGCTGAGACATCAGTAGTGCAGAGGCAGAATGCACAGAAAGGTAGTCGCTCGCTGGATTTCTGGCAGATAAACAAGTATTTCTCCTGTACATGCAGCATTATAAAATTGGGAAATTTGCATGTTTTGTGGAATGTGTTTTTTTTGCCCTGACATCTATATCAGATTCCAAACTTTCATTCACATATGAATGATCTATCCGGAATCTGAAAGGGAGATGATGCAATCAGATTGGTGCTGCTGAGGGAAATGCGATGTAGGTCAGGTAAGACTAGGGTGGTGACGGTACCAGGTTTTGGATCCGTTAAGTGTGTAGGTTTTGCTGGTCGGGTTGTATCTCGCTCTGGTCTCCATTCCAGCCGGGTCACTGCCGTGATTCGGTTCTGTGAGGCCGAAGCAGCCCAGCAACTCTCCCCTCGCTGCATTAAAAAAAAAAGATGAATTGTTAATACAGAAACAGTGACTCCGAATCCTATACATACTGACTATAGCAGAACACACGGTGAGACCCGCAGATGCAGCAGTGCCGTCCGTCCGTTTTTTTACTACGGGCGGACGGCAAGAGGTTAAGGAACACTCCATTCAAAGATAAACACGTAAAGGAAGAACAGGCAGCTGTGAGCTTTCATTTTGCAGTATTTGTTCTGACTGGCATGGAAAGAACACATACTCAAGAATCGCAATTCTGGCCACACACAGCAACTGTTTTGAAGCTTTTCGTTGCAAAAACAATGCAAGTGATCAACCCCAAACCATCCAATATATATAAATGGTTGGAAGACGGCCACATTGATCTGTTCAATCGTTTTTTTGAAAGATGAACAGAATAGTTAAGATTTGAGGTGTCTGTTCATTTTACAACAAGCACCTCTAGCTGCCATGTAGACACACACACACACAAGCCAATTAAAGCCCATTTGACGTCCCAGAAAGAGATATGCAGTCACATCCACCCTTACCCAATCTTGGCAGAAATTTCTGTTTCTGTTCCTCTGACCCATAGGCGGCGATGGGATGCATAACCAACGAGGACTGAACACTCATCACGGAGCGATAGCTGCTGTCCACCCTCTCCACCTCCCTCGCCAACAGCCCATATGCCACGTAGGAAGTCCCGGCACAGCCGTAACCTGGAGAGCAGGGGGTGAAATACAAGAAACATCACAAATCTGTCACATCCTCTAAGGAAAATTTACTTTGTTCTGATCATCTTTTTTTAAAATAAGTCTGTTAACAACTACACATAACAACACATAACAACACAGCCTAAAAGCCTAAAACAGCTTCCGGCGAAACAAAAGCAGAAACAACACTTCTGTTCACCTGGGTAACCCTTCTCTTTATTATGGTTAGGACTTACAAAACACACACACACTTGTCACAGCGACTCATCCCTGCTAAAAAGTTTCAATGAGACAAAGGGGGCCATGAGGCAAGCTGCTACAGCTGCCCTGTCTCTTTAACTCATAGCGCTCTGGAAAGCCTTAAAGTGTTATCAAACCAGCACTTACCATTTTTGCATATCAGTTTTTCTTCCTCTGGCTTAGTTTACTTCCAATGCCCTGTCTCTAAATGACCCCTTTCCCGGGTCCTGTTTTAGGGTGGCTCTGCCCACTGACAGGGTGAACTGGAGTAACCTTTCAAAGAACATATATTAGGTTCTGCTGCAGGTCAGTCCACTTGGATCTGCTAGCATGGTGAACACACCAGCTCACAACTAGCCTTCAGCTTCACTCTTCAGTCTGTTCAGTTAAGATTTGAAAATGAAAGAGAGAAGCTGATATTGGTTGCCGTGCACAGCTGATCCAGTTTTGATAAATTCCCCTCATTGTATCTACAAGGAAACGTGGCCCTCCTGTATCAACTGAAGCTTGTTGTAGCTCTATGATTAAAGTGACACTAAGGAGTTAAATCTTAAAATACATCCAAATACCTTACCTATCAATAACAATGTATCTTATTTGTGTATGACTCGGCTGTAGATCCTCCAATCATCTCTGAATTGGTGCTGACACTGTCCCTTCTGGAGGGGGGCTACTTTTGTTCCCCATGTTTCCTGTGTGTGTTGTAAAGTAGTCACCGCTCCAAGCTCGCTCCTGTGATGGACTACAATCTCATGTTTAGTTTACTAATGTGTACTGAGATTGTAGTCCATCACAGGAGCGAGCTTGGAGCGGCGATTGCTTTACAACACACAGGAAGCAAAGTAGCTTGCCTCATGGCTCCCTTTGTCTGATTGAAACTTTGAGCAGGGATGATGCCGCATTTCCAGTTACATTTCATGCAGCCACCTTTGCACGCATGCTCCTGGCTGCAAATACAGAGGATTCTCTAGAAAACATTCAGACAGTCCCGGCCCCAAGCCCTTCCTCTCCCCTTCTCCTCCAAGTAAATGATTCTCAGCAGCTTGAGACTGCGCTACGAGTAGTGCACTGTGCATGTGAAGGGCACCGGGCATGTGATCCCCTAACTGGAAGTCCGGGAAAACGGCTCTGCGAACGCTACAGAATGTTTCTGCAGACATTCCAAAAGTACTGGCGAATGTTTCACAGTTTTTGTAGAATGCATTAAAAAAAAAAGGATAATTTAGTATTAGGGATGCGCCGATATATCGGCCGCCGAAACATATCGGCCGAAAATGGCACTTTTGGCATAATGCCGAAAGAGCCATGTTTCGGCCGATACATCGGCGCATCCCTGGTTTCTTTTCTCCCCGCTGGGCACTGTTCCAGCGGGGAGAAGAGAAAGTGTGACAGTCGGCCGAGCGCTGCGGTGGAGAGCGCTGTGAGCGGCCGGCGTCCCCTATAACAGTCCGGCAGAGCGGTGTGGGGGCGGAGACAGCGCTGTCACAGGAGGCTGGGCTTTCCTCTCTACACCGCTCGCTCAGCCTCCTGTGATATATATACATATAGTAAATTAAAATATATATATATAAAAAAATGACAAAGTGAAACAAAAAGCTAAAAGTGACCCTAAACCATTCTCCGTTCCCTTTAATTCCATTAGAAATGTGCTCACCTTTGATTGTGGACCCCAGGACACCCAGCTCTCCCAGCTCGGATATGATCTTCCGGTCAAATGCTGGATACAAGAAGAAAAAGCAGATTAAAGACAACGTCTTCCTATTTCCTCAATGGAAGTCAGGGCTGTATATCGAATTCTCCCCGTCCTAGACCTGTCACATGTTCATTATTGTAAGAACTAAAACCACTGACAGCTTTCAACTTTTACATTCAGAGCTACCACCGGACTGTACAGTCCACTAAACGGGTCTATAGGAGCTGGCTGCAGGTTATTTGGGCTGCAGAGAGTCTTGCGACTCCTCATAGGCTTCAGTGAACTGCTCTTTCTTTCTTACTGTTCTTTAATTTGCACAAGCTTGTTCAGAGTTGGTCAAGCAAGGGAGTAGATCCGCCCCTTTTCTGTCACTTGTCCCTTTCTATCGAAAAGCAATGTGATAGCTGAGAGTTAGGAATGCACCGATACTAGTTTTGGTGCCAATGCCGAGTATTTGGGCGAGTACCCCGATGCCTAGCCCGATACTTGAGCTTCCGGTATCAGCAAGCCGGGCAGCAAGTCATTACACGCTGCCCGGCTTCTTGATTGGCTGGGAAGCCGGCTCCATGCTCTCTCGTCACTTGTGATGAGGGAGCATGAAGCCGGCTTCCCGACCAATCAGGAAGCCGGCAGCGTGTCATTAGACGTTCCCCCGGCTTTCTGATTGGACAGAAAGCCGGCTTCATGCTCCCTCGTCACCTGGTGACAAGGGAGCATAGAGACAGCTTCACTGCTAATCAGGAAGCCGGGGGGCGTGTAATGACACACTGCCCCGGCTTTCTGAATGGGACTTCCTGTATCGGTATTCGGTATCGGTGAGTACCGGGAAAAAGATCGGTTCTCATACTCGATACCGAAAAACTGGTATCAGTGCATTCCTAGACAGAGTGCTGACCCATAGAAAGGTAGATGTGATAAAAAGGGATGGGGGTGGAGCCACGCAGCAACCATGCCAGCCCTAATTTCCTTTGCAGGGCACCACAGGGTTATATATATATATTCGGCATCCTCTGGATTGCTTTGGCTGATGATACAAAATGTCTGCTTAGGATTGAAGTAAATAAGATAAGAAATAAACATTGGGGTACGTAGGATGAGACGCACTTTCCTGACGATTAGCCATGAGGATTCTGGGCATCAGCTTCTCCTGGCAGTAATCTCGGAAGCTGTCTCTGATCATGATCTCTTCTTCTGTCAGCTGGGAGTCAAGACAGAGAGCGTCCCGCCAGTCAAACTGCGCCCGGGCTGAAAGGAAGCACAATACGTACGTTACACATGGATTGGACAGAAATGATCTATGTGACGACGCACTAAACTCCATGTGACCGTGTATGACCGCTCTGACACCTCTGCATATCAACTGCTGTAGCTTCCAAAAGAATTACAATTCTGTTCAGACAAATGATGTGCCCCAAACACCCTCCATGCACATATCGTCTTATGGGAAGATTTACCCTGAAATTAATGGTCTCTTTAACCCTTTCACTGCCACTGACACATGTCATCTGTCAGCAGCAACACGCCCCCTGGTGGCTATAGCCGACTGACAACTTTACACTGAACGCCATTTGGGTGGCTGTACGCTGTCTTGCTGTCTGATCGCTTCCAGGGTGAGTGTAATTAAGCTTTGTGTTTATCGTAAACCTTCCGCCATGACCCACCGATAACTGATATGGGAGCGAG
>NW_017308639.1:39419-40073 GCF_000935625.1 Nanorana parkeri | reverse complement strand
ATATTTATAGTTGATTCGTAATGAAAAACAAAATCCTACATGAGAAATAATTCATGAAACGCACATATACTATGTGTCAGCATCAATATGATGTGAAGCTCAGACATGGACATGACAAGTACTCACGTTTTGTATTCTTCTTTTCATTCTGCACGCTGGTATCTGGGGGGGTGAAGGACATACAGGACAGTTTTAGGCGTAGAAGCTGAAAATTGGTTACAGGGAATCACTTTCTTGGATGAATAAATAATAGAAAGAGAGAACCGCGCCACTGCATTCATTTCATCGTATACATCCGAAAAGACCGCCAACGCGTAGCGGGGGTTCTGAAGGGCTTTCTTCTTCAGGGCTGCCTGAGAAGATGCCAGATAAAAGATTCAACAATATAAACTTCATCTTACAAAACTTCAGCAGCTGGCTAGCGGCTTGTCCTGACAGCGGTTGGCTTATCCGATCGGATTTTACGATGATTTTAAAGGGGTAAGTGCTAACATTTACATTGGGGGGAGGGAAACATTTTTTTGCCTTTAATGTCACTTTAAAGAAATGAAGACAAATCTCTTTTCAGTGTTACAGTAATCACAAACAAAGCTGTACTGCCATCTAGCGAGTTTTATATAAAAATGGAGAAGCCAAGCTTGAACAGGGGGGGGG
>NW_017308639.1:36090-38115 GCF_000935625.1 Nanorana parkeri | reverse complement strand
AACGCGGCGGGGGTGGGGGTTGAGACATCTATTGTCTGCCACACACAATGCTGTTTTAACACCTCAGGTTAATAAAGCCTCCTAGACTCCAATTATGGAAATACAATCAACACGTGGTTGTGTCTAACAGATTCTGTGGATTGGAGCGACGTTCACCATATTTATTCCCAGATAATTTTTTGTACAAGTCATTCTGAATTGAGAAAGCTGGTCGGATGTCCAGTGAAACGTCTTCAAGAAAAATACAGCACATCCAGTTGCCTTGACTTAGTTTTACAGATATACCATGACCCGGATGAATGAACCTTCACAGACAGATTGTGATATAGTTTGTATCGCACAATTTATTTTATATTGAACTCTTGCGCCACCTAGTGGCAACACTCAGAACTGTTCTTTTTACCCGCCCAAAGATACAAGAAGGAAAATCCAAGTTGTTGGCCAACCTAAAGCAGCATTAAAGAGTCAGTCAAAAAGTAACTGGAGATGGAGCATGGAAATAACTGCCACTAGATGGAGCAGAGGAATTACTGCCACTAGATGGAGCTGAGGAGCATGGGAATAACTGCCACTAGATGGAGCTGAGGAGCATGGGAAAAACTGCCACTAGATGGAGCTGAGGAGCATGGGAATAACTGCCACTAGATGGAGCTGAGGAGCATGGGAATAACTGCCACTAGATGGAGCTGAGGAGCTGAGGAAAAACTGCCACTAGATGGAGCTGAGGAGCGGGGGAATAACTGCCACTAGATGGAGCTGAGGAGCACAGGAATAACTGCCACTAGATGGAGCTGAGGAGCAAAGGAATAACTGCCACTAGATGGAGCTGAGGAGCAGAGGAATAACTGCCACTAGATGGAGCTGAGGAGCAGAGGAATAACTGCCACTAGATGGAGCTGAGGAGCAGAGGAATAACTGCCACTAGATGGAGCTGAGGAGCAGAGGAATAACTGCCACTAGATGGAGCTGAGGAGCAGAGGAATAACTGCCACTAGATGGAGCTGAGGAGCAGAGGAATAACTGCCACTAGATGGAGCTGAGGAGCAGAGGAATAACTGCCACTAGATGGAGCTGAGGAGCAGAGGAATAACTGCCACTAGATGGAGCTGAGGAGCAGAGGAATAACTGCCACTAGATGGAGCTGAGGAGCAGAGGAATAACTGCCACTAGATGGAGCTGAGGAGCAGAGGAATAACTGCCACTAGATGGAGCTGAGGAGCAGAGGAATAACTGCCACTAGATGGAGCTGAGGAGCAGAGGAATAACTGCCACTAGATGGAGCTGAGGAGCAGAGGAATAACTGCCACTAGATGGAGCTGAGGAGCAGAGGAATAACTGCCACTAGATGGAGCTGAGGAGCAGAGGAATAACTGCCACTAGATGGAGCTGAGGAGCAGAGGAATAACTGCCACTAGATGGAGCTGAGGAGCAGAGGAATAACTGCCACTAGATGGAGCTGAGGAGCAGAGGAATAACTGCCACTAGATGGAGCTGAGGAGCAGAGGAATAACTGCCACTAGATGGAGCTGAGGAGCAGAGGAATAACTGCCACTAGATGGAGCTGAGGAGCAGAGGAATAACTGCCACTAGATGGAGCTGAGGAGCATGGGAATAACTGCCACTAGATGGAGCTGAGGAGCAGAGGAATAACTACCACTAGATGGAGCTGAGGAGCAGAGGAATAACTGCCACTAGATGGAGCTGAGGAGCAGAGGAATAACTGCCACTAGATGGAGCTGAGGAGCAGGGGAATAACTGCCACTAGATGGAGCTGAGGAGCAGAGGAATAACTGCCACTAGATGGAGCTGAGGAGCATAGGAATAACTGCCACTAGATGGAGCTGAGGAGCAGAGGAATAAATGCCACAAGATGGAGCTGAGGAGCAGAGGAATAACTGCCACTAGATGGAGCTGAGGAGCATGGGAATAACTACCACTAGATGGAGCTGAGGAGCATTGGATTAACTGAAACTAGATGGAGCTGAGGAGCAGAGGAATAACTGCCACTAGATGGAGCTGAGGAGC
>NW_017308639.1:27782-35959 GCF_000935625.1 Nanorana parkeri | reverse complement strand
GGGGAATAACTACCACTAGATGGAGCTGAGGAGCAGAGGAGTAACTGCCACTAGATGGAGCTGAGGAGCATGGGAATAACTGCCACTAGATGGAGCTGAGGAGGAGAGGAATAACTGCCACTAGATGGAGCTGAGGAGCACAGGAATAACTGCCACTAGATGGAGCTGAGGAATAACTGCCACTAGGACTTACCTCTGCTCCTCAGCTCCATCTAGTGGCAGTTATTCCCATGCTCCTCAGCTCCCTCTAGTGGCAGTTATTCCTATGCTCCTCAGCTCCATCTAGTGGCAGTTATTCCCATGCTCCTCAGCTCCATCTAGTGGCAGTAACATGTTTGTACACATCAGACACGGTGTGAATGTACCCTAAGACCATGCTCACCTTTCTGCTTGGCGGCAGTGCCCTGCGCCCTCACCGCACACACCTGGATGCCACGTCTGACGGTTCTTAACAGGCGCAGTGAACTTCCAGTTAGTGACATTCTGGTAACTGAAAACAAAAACAAAGTATATTAAAGATCAGATCAGACCTGGACGTGTACCCGCTTCTATAGATCATGGCGGCTGCGGGCACAAAGGTGCTTCAGGCGCGGCGTATCACATGGGTCTCAATGAGACAGAACCTGTCTGGTAGACTTTCAGTGAAATGAGAGGCTGAGGAAGGCGAGACTGCATGTGTCATAAGCAATATGGCCGCCCCCATGTACTGTACTTATATAACGACAAGTGAGCCTCATGCACGTACGTGGTACAATCTGATTGTACAATCTCCTTTAGATCTACCAACAAGTCCGTAATAGAAGGGCCGGCCTGATTGGATGCAGACGGATTGGATAGATGAGGGAGGTCCTCATATTACATAGTTTTGGTAGCTCTGAAGATGATTATACAATCAGATTGCACCGTGTGTGGTGATCTGCATGGAGTGCTGGGGGGGACGGTTGTATGATTTAGTACGTAGTCACGCCGGTCGGCCTCCAGTTTGCGGCGTTTTCGGTGTGGAACATTCCAGACTCAAGCTGGTTTCCGAGAATGTTTTTCAAAGAGAAGGGAATGCAGACAGCCCAGGTCACTTTAAAGGGGAGGGGGGAGTGACCCGAGAATGAGCCAATCAGATCAGCTGTAGCCAGCCTCGCCCCCTGCTCCAGGCCAATGAGATCAGACCGGTATTAAAAGCCGCACTGAAATCCCAGCTGAGGATGTGAAAATGACAGGTGACTGGTGGAGAGGACGGGGGTCACATGGTGTATACAATGTAAACAACACGATCCGCGTATGGTCTGTTGTGGAACTACAAGTCCCATGAGGCATTGCAAGACTCTGACAGACACGACTCCCAGAAGCAAAGGCATGGTGGGATTTGTAGTTACAGCACAGCTGACATGCCGAGGCACCCCTGGGCTAGATGATACTGGACGTCCTCCACCCAGGAAGTCGGGCGGGCTCTATTTGACTTGAGCTGCTTCTGATGATTGTGAAACCATTCCTTTTATGGGCAAAGGATTTTGTGTGCTCATTTGATGGATTCCAGTCTTGGTCAGCGGGCTCCATCTGAAGCCGGTTGCCAGTTTTGGATGGAGTTCTCCCATCAGACCCCCCTCAGTGTACAGTCATGAAGGGGTTAGCTAGTATCTCGCATTCCTTTCCTCTGCCTTTGACCTCTGAGCTCAGAAGGCCGGGCGGGTGTCAGAGTTACCCAACTGAGTCCTGTGACTGTAGCCAAGGTGCCAGAGGCTGAGTGGGTACAAAGGTCCAGTCACTGGCAGGCTCCCTCAGGGGGCAATACAGACAGTGCAGACAGTCCAGATCATTGCATGGGAACTCTGCACAGGAGGCACTCTTTATCCCCTGCCCCATTCCACATGTGACCTGGTATCAGCTTTTTGCAGTCCTGTACAGCAGGGCTGGAGTGTGAGATGTAGAAGCAGTACAAGGAG
Organism: Nanorana parkeri; assembly: GCF_000935625.1. Lineage (NCBI taxonomy): Eukaryota > Metazoa > Chordata > Amphibia > Anura > Dicroglossidae > Nanorana > Nanorana parkeri. The sequence continues at coordinate 34,022 of NW_017308639.1, read as the reverse complement.
CCAATCAGGTCATCTGCTGACAAGAAGCATGCTGATAGGAGGAGAGAGCAGAGTGATTGTCCCTGTGGTCTTATCCCTGTGCTGCTTCACCTCGCCTCACTGTCCAGTCACAGGCTAGGGTGGGTCAAAGACGATCTGGGCTCAGAGGAACTGGGTTGCTTGATGCTAGGCATTAGGGATGAGCCTCAGTCTGATGGCTAGTAAGCCTGAACCTGGCTCCTCTGAACCTGTAAGGAAGCACCTTCCACTACCACCCAATCAGCTGCAGCCGGGGAATTCCCTGCAGGCAGCTGCACATAAACAAAGGGGCGGGATGCTTGTGCTGACATCAATGAGCTTGCATTGCAATATGGCCATATAAGATCAGCAAAGTCACAACATTCCACCCCTTTGCTTAGGTGCAGGCAGGGAATTCCCGGCCGCAGCTGACTGGGTGGTAGTAGAAGGAGGTTCCTTACAGGCTCGAAGCTGGTTGGGCGGCAGTAGAGAGTTTCCTTCTGAGGTTTGGACCGGGTTCAAGCCAAACCCGAGCTCATCCCTACTGGCCATCAGACTGGGGACATCTAGTGGCAGAAGGAAGTACTGCGGGTGAATCTCTGGACTCGAGGTGAATATTGCGGCAAAATCGGTTTCTGTTATTGCCCCGCGCAACCAGCCGATTCGTCCGACCGCTTCAAAATCACCCCAACATCGCGTGTTAGTGTGCACTGACAAGAAGTAAGGCAGGTTGCATTTTTATGCAGCGCAGCATGTCGATGGGGGTTATCATTGCACCACTGACACCAATGCTGGGGGTTATCATTGCACCACTGACACCAATGCTGTGGCAGAAGGAAGTACTGCGGGTGAATCTCTGGACTCGAGGTGAATATTGCGGCAAAATCGGTTTCTGTTATTGCCCCGCGCAACCAGCCGATTCGTCCGACCGCCTCAAAATCACCCCAACATCGCGTGTTAGTGTGCACTGACAAGAAGTAAGGCAGGTTGCATTTTTATGCAGCGCAGCATGTCGATGGGGGTTATCATTGCACCACTGACACCAATGCTGGGGGTTATCATTGCACCACTGACATCAATGCTGGGGGTTATCATTGCACCACTGATACCAATGCTGGGGGTTATCATTGCACCACTGACACCAATGCTGGGGGTTATCATTGCACCACTGACACCAATGCTGGGGGTTATCATTGCACCACTGACACCAATGTTGGGGGTTATCATTGTACCACTGACACTAATGCTGGGGGTTATCATTGTACCACTGACACTAATGCTGGGGGTTATCATTGTACCACTGACACTAATGCGGGGGGTTATTGTATCACTGACACCAATGCTGGGGGTTATTGTATCACTGACACCAATGCTGGGGGTTATCATTGCACCACTGACACTAATGCTGGGGGTTATTGTATCACTGACACCAATGCGGGGGGTTATTGTATCACTGACACTAATGCTGGGGGTTATTGTATCACTGACACATATGCGGGGGTCAATGCTGGGGGTTATCATTGCACCACTGACACCAATGCTGGGGGTTATCATTGCACCACTGACACCAATGCTGGGGGTTATCATTGCACCACTGACACTAATGCTGGGGGTTATTGTATCACTGACACTAATGCTGGGGGTTATTGTATCACTGACACTAATGCTGGGGGTTATTGTATCACTGACACCAATGCGGGGGGTTATTGTATCACTGACACCAATGCGGGGGGTTATCATTGCATCACTGAATCAATGCACTTCGGGAAACGTGTAACAAGAGGTGAGCTCAGCGCACTCGGATCTGTAATTTTGAACCGTAAGTCAAATCAGCAGCAGCACTGTGTATCCGCGGCCACCTCGACTGCTGGGACTTATTGTTCACCTGCAGCTGCCACTGCAATGGAAGGTAACACCGCAGATGCAGGTGTGTGTAATGGAGGCCAAGACATGAGCACTGGGAGCATCCACACATGTCATTAAACCGTGACACCAGACCTGTGTACATACAGAAGTCACACCGACACTCTGACAACAACCACACCGCACACACAGCTCACCTTCCCCGACTCCTCTCTGCCAGAAATGCCGCTTATGAAACTTTGCTCACACCAGCGACCCCTGCTGGACAGCTCCGGCGGCACCCGGTAATGACGTCACGGCCGAGCGAGGACGCCATATTGAGTGTGGCGTATGTATAGAAACGTTTATATTTGCTTTAGCAGCAAGGGAAAGCTGAGTGGTTTCATAGTGCAAGATGTATGACTACAAGAAAATCCCATTACAGAAAAAGAATGTATTTAAAACTTATCTCTGGGAGAAAATGGGATGGGGCTATCCTTCCTCCAGCCCCACACTGTTTACTTACCTGATCCCTCCAGGTTCCAAGACCAGCACCCGCAGGCTTTCCCCCACGCTCTGGCGGTCCTCATGTCTAATACAAGGTCCATAGCCCTGTATTAGATGTGACAACGCCACAGGGAGCGCCGACTGCTGGGCGAGAGGGGATCAGGTAGGTACATTTTTTTTAAAGAATCCCCCTAGACAAAAAAAGCAGTTAAAGTGACATTAAAGGCAACCTTTTTTTCCCCTCCCCCCAACATTAGTTAAAGCACTTACCTTAAATGATGTCTCTTAATCTGATCTTCTTTCCTGTTTTCAGCCTTCTCTCCAGCGCTGCGGCGGGTCTCCGATCCAGCGCTGACTCCTCTGGGCTTGCTGGCACTTCCTGTCCCACGGTGTCTGCATGCGGGTACACGCGTCCATAGACTTACCTTGCGTCTCTGCTCACGTCCCGGCTGAAAATGTGAACTGCGCACGCCCCAAGATCCTTTGCGGCCGTCCGAGAATTTTCACATCACACACAGGTAAGTTTAAACCACTGTTAAACCGTTTTGTTTTTCTTTACTTTTTGCATATATCTACTGCTTGCTAGCTGATATATGCAAAAAAAGCTGAGGGTTTATTAACCCTTGCAGTGTGGTGGTAGTACCAATGCGAGGGGAGGGTTTTTCGTATCTGGACATGGGTTCAGTATGATTAACGCATTGTACAACACCTACCTTGCGTTAACAGTACAGGAGGCATGTTGCATTGCAATTCATTTCAATGGCACACCACACGCACCTCCCACCTGCAATGCGATCCATCGTTGCCGCAATGCACAGTACCGCAATATTGTGCATTGTGATTTTAAAAAGTTGTGCATGCACTATTTTTTTTAATTGCACCACAATGCACGGTATAGCGGTCCTGCGCTTTGCAGCCCGATTGATTGCATTGCGGGCGGGAGGTGCGTTTTGGGTGCCATTCACATAAATGGCAACGCACCTTTTTCACTGTTAACACGGAACCGTGTGATTAACACATGGCACCGGTGTAAACGGGCCATGAAACTTCTGTGAGGCAGACGGCAATGAAGAGCAGAATATGAATAATAAAGATTATAATTACTAGGGATGCACCAATACCAGTTTTTCGGTATTGAGTACAAGTACTGATATTTTTTTTCCGGTACTCGCCAATACTGAGTACCGATACCGCCATCCCGAGGGCCCAAGTTATCAGAAAGTTTCCTGATTGCCTGGGAAGCCGGTGTTCTATTGAAAGAACACCGGCTTCAAGTTCCCTCGCGACACTGCGAGGCAGCCTGGCCTCCTGACCAATCAGGAAGCCGGGCGGCGGGTCATGATTGGACAGGAAGCCAAGCTGCCTAGCGACAAGTGAAGCCAGCTTCCTAGCCAATCAGGCTTCCTGATTGGCCAGGACCCAGCTCCATCGCGGCACTGCTGGTCAGTGGGAGACCCTCTGACTGGAAAATCCAGCTGCAGGGTAAGTATCCGAGCATTCGGGCAAGTATGAATATTCGCCCAAATACTCTGTATCAGTGCATCCCTAAAAACTATGTTTGTAAAAAGGTCCATAGAACTGTACACTAGGGCTGTAACAACTAATCGATAATCGATTATGAGAATAGTTGGCAACTATTGTACCCTACTGTACACACAAAGATTGTAAGCTCCCTCTTAAGCATCTAGCATTGAATTGTATTGTGACTGTCCTGTGTCCCTTTGTATTGTGACTGTCCTGTGTCCCTTTGTATTGTACGGTGGTGCGCCCCTTTGTATTGTACGGTGCTGCGTCCCTTTGTATTGTACGGTGCTGCGTTCCATTGTATTGTACGGTGCTGCGTCCCTTTGTATTGTACGGTGCTGCGTCCCTTTGTATTGTACGGTGCTGCGTCCCATTGTATTGTACGGTGCTGCGTCCCTTTCTATTGTACGGTGCTGCGTCCCTTTGTATTGTGAATGAGCCATTAGAATTAAATATAAAATAGATCAAATACAATAATGTGCCCATTTTTTTAAGGGAATGAATACAGAAGTGTGCACACAGCAACTGCACAGGGGTGCAAACTTAGTACTGAGAGGGGTTCTGCGGTGGGCTGATGAGATGTTCAAGGGTGTTTGCATTGCATGGGGCTGCGAGGGGTCTCTGTGTGATTGTCAATAGAATCGCTGGAGGTCGATCCAGTGATGAATGGGAAGAGAACACTGACAGCCATGAGCCCTGATAGGACCAGGCATGGAGGGCCATATTGATGTATGAGCGGGAGCTTGCAACGACTGCGGCACCGGTGGAGGGCACTACAAGTGGTCACTGGTCAGATACAGTGAGAAGAATTAGCCAGAACTTGAAGTAGAGACTTCTCCGTTACTCCGCCCACCTGTCCTGCCGCTGAAGCTTTTCCCGCCCCTAACCCAGCCGGCCAGCCAATGCTAGCAACCAAAGCTGATAGACTTTGGTCCCCACCCAGGTACTGGCATGTAGGTGTAGCAATGAATACCGAGCGTGTGTAAGAGAGCGTGGTCTACGGCGGAAGCCGGAAGTACAAATTAAAGCGCTCACTGCGCATGTGCCAAGACGCGGCCATCTTTTACCCAGGAATCCTATGCGGCCGCCATTGTAAGGAAACCTTCGCAAGCTGCTCAGGAACCTGATATCGGCCTTCCATAAACGTATACACGTTTGGACGCGATTTCCGGGACCCCGCACCCTTTCTGAAGCCTTTTTACCGGAAGATCGTTTTACTGACACCGTCTTTGTGAGTGTGGCGCCATCAGTGCTGGGGGGAGGGAGTGAGGGAGGGAAGCCATTTTCTTCAGTTTTTGCTGAGGGGCCTAAAATCCGGCTGTAAGAACTATGAGCAACCGGGGTAGCTTCCGCCAGGGTGGGGCTAAGCGAGGCCAGGCCGGCGGCGGCAGGAAGTTTGGAAATGGGCCGTTCAAGAAGAACGTGAGCAAAGACCCCCTGAAGTGCCCCGGCTGTGATTTCACGTGCACGTCCCTGCTGAACTTCAAGATTCACACCCAGACGGCGAATCATGGGCAGCAGGGGGATGGGAAGAACCAGGACAAAAGTGAGGCTGCGGGGGGCAACGTCCCGGGGAAGATCCCGGATCACATCCGCAGGTCCGTATTCTTCCTGAAGGACTACGTGCATCGGACAGACCGCGAGCCTCTCATCGGATTGGAGCACGTCCTGGAATACAGGCTCCAAGTCCAGCCGGACAAGATGGAGACCAGGTACTTTTGTGACCTCTGTCAGCTGGACAGCGACCTGGTGACCATGTTGGAGCATGTGTGCAGCCTCAGGCACCGGAAGATGTACATGGCCAAGCAGTACCCCTTCATCCTAAAGGCCCCATCCAGCGGCAAGGAGGACCGGCTGCAGTTCATGAGGCGGATGGCCATGGAAATTGAGCAAGAGGAAGGGATGAAGATGTACAAGAGCGACCCCACCATCAGAACGGTACTGTGGCAGACGTGCCGGAAGAACGGGACACACAGCGGGTCCAGGGCCCTCGGGAGGGGGGGTCTTTAAGCATAGCCCACCTTCTGCAAAAATGTAACAAATGCACCCAGGGTACTATAATACATTGCAATGCATTGGAGACTGCAGAGCATTGCAACCGTGGTCACGGGCTCCTGCATTGTTTACATCCCAGCCCCAGGTCTGTATGGAGCTTCTGCTATGGGGCTGAAGGATGTAAACAATGGACTACCATGTGTAGAGCTGTCACCATACCCGTCCCTCTGCTGCAATGGCAAATGGGATTTGTAGTCTTCTTATTCTCAGATCCCCCTTTAATGGATCATGCGCATGTGTGGGTGAAGCCATGCACTGCTGTGCCAACTTCCATTAAGGAATTGGGAAAGTTAGGGTAAATTCTAGTGAGGGGGG
>NW_017308639.1:23871-27653 GCF_000935625.1 Nanorana parkeri | reverse complement strand
TTCTGTTAAGGATGAGGGGTAATTCAGAAAAGGGGGGGTAGTTAGTGTAGGGAGGATTGGGGGTAATTCAGGAAAGGCGGGGTAGATGAAGTGTAGGGGGTTTTTCAAGGAAGGATTGAGTGTAACATGAAATATGGTCCCAAAAGTGGATTGTGCTTTTAAAGGGTTAAGCAAGCAGAGAGAATTTGCATTACTGTAGGGAAAGGTTTCTGCACACAGAAACAATGCGGTGGATTTTGGGTTATGTCTGGGAAGATGGCAACAGCAGTTTGGTACAGCCAGGAACAACCCACAAGATTGGAGTATGGTACAGCAAAAAGGATCCAAGTCCAGTGGCCACAGCCAGGGGCAGTTATCAGCATCGCGGGGCAGCAATATGGTACAGCAAAAAGGCGTTTGAGTTCAGTAACAGCATTACAGTGCACAAGGGCCAGTCCAGCAGAATCGCAGCAGCAATCCAGTGCAGCAAGGACAGAGTACACGACGCTACTCGCACAGGGTACTTCCGTTAGTCCAAGGAGAGCTTGCTCCGTCCGTGTGATCCTTGCGGGGTAGGCCAGTGGGGAAGATGGCAGAAGAGGCACAGATGAAGAGTTTTATGGGTCTGGAGTGAAGGAAGGGGAAGTTCTATGTAGCTTGGCCACACAGGTCATGGGCAGCAAAGGGTCTCGCAGAGGTAAAACAGGGAGTCGGTGTTTAAATAGCGACGTGCAAAGAGCTACAAGTCCCAAATGCAGCATATACAGGTGAAGAACTACCTGCAGTCCCAGCAGTTCTAATCATCTTCTAGTCCTCACCTAGTAAGACCCTACAGCCAGGAGTCCTCTGTGTGTAGTTCAGTGTACTCTCACTCTTCTCTCTGAGCACGGGTCTGTTATAGTGTACCTGGAGTTCAAAATTACCAGTGCTGAGGGGTCTGGCTGTATGCTGGTACAGGGTGCAATGCGGGGATGTTATGAAAAGTGGAGTAGACAGAATCTGGAGCAGTTGTGCATGGCAACCAATCAGTTTGAAAGCTTAACAGAAGCTGGTTGCCATGGGCAACTGCTCCATTTTTGGTAAATTCCCCCTAATGACTCTTGTGCTCTACACCTAAGAGAAGCCCAAGCTCCAGACCCCCTGTGTGGGCACCTGAATTAATTGATCATTTATTAGATCAGCTAAACTTATTTGCCTTTTTGTTTACTTTTCATTTAACAAATGTTTTTTTTAGAGGCTGTTGATTTGACAAAAAATGTAATCTTTCTGATCTGCATTACAGGTACCGCTAATGAAGCCAGCAGCAGGAAGACAATCCAAGCAGAACACCAGATGGGATTCAGAAGGCGATCGAGAGAAGAGAATGAAGAAAGCTCTGGAATACCTTCAGTCATTTGACATCGACAATGACAGCGAAGCGGGCACTGTGACGAGGCTCACAGAGAAGCTGACAGCCGAGCTGAAGTTTTACTCGGACAAGTTGAAGGAGGAGGCCCTTTTCCCGGCCAAAGTGGCAAGGGCAAAGGACATAGCCATGTCCATAATGCAGAACGCTGCTAAAACCCGGAACGTGCCGCAGAACCCGGTCCAGAAAAACCAGATGCGGAACGCACCCCCGCCGCCTAACAAAGGGCGACCAAGCGGTCCTCCTCAGCCCATCAGTGACAAACCATTCCGGAACCCCAACCCTGCTTTTCAACAGAGGCCACAAGAACCCCCATTCCCTTCATCAAACCAACCACACAATTATCAAATGCCCGCAGGCCAGGCTGCAAAGCCCAACCTGGAGCCGCAGACTGAGCAAGTTCCCGAGGAGATGAAGTTCTTTAAGAAACTGATGACGCTGCTTAAGGTTCTGCCACAAAATAGCGCAGCGCCGGACAACTCGCAGATGACCTCAAAACTAATGATGCTGAAATCCTTGTTGCAAGACAAGAGCGGAAGTACGCCAGCCAACCAGCTGTCGATGCAAGTTGCCTCTTTGAGGCAGGATATGGCCAGAATGGATAACGCATCTCTGAATCAGCAGTTGAATTTATTGTCGTCTCAGAATCCCACGGCCATGGGCCAGTTCGGTCAAAATGTCATGATGCAGATGGCCTCCATGGCGAAAAATTCATTGCCTGCGGAAAACGCGCAGCCCAATCCGAATGCACTCATGCAAATGGCGGCGTTGCTTCAAAAGAGTCAGATGAATTTGTTGTTGCCTGACAACCGGAACGTTCGTGAGCAGGAATTTATGCAGATGGACAATAGTTCAAGGATGCTAATGGAGCAGGGTGCCTATCAGCAGCCGTATATGGAACAGCAGCCGTATGCAGATATGGGCTATGACCCCGGCATGTACGGTAGGGAATGGGATGACTCCTCTTATGGCAATATTTCAAACCGAGGCGGAAATCGGGACTACGAGAACTTTACAGCCGAGGAAGCTCCCTACACTAGGGTCTGTCTGTCTCCCGGTAATCAAGGGGCGGAGAGGTTTCAGGATAACACTTATAATCGGGATTTAAGAAGAGATAACAGAGCGCACGCGTCCAGTTCCGGCGCACATAGCTCAAGGTCGTTTGATGATCCTGCATGGGCGGAAAGGGAGAACGACCTGCCCTACGGCAAGCGCGTCAAACTGCAGAGTGATCGCATGACATCACCAAGCGCAGAGCGGGGCAGGCACTATCCCGAGGGAGGTGGCCCTGTCGATGGGAATGCAGCCAGCCTGTCGGTGGATCTGCTGAAAAGGATTCGAGGAAAAGATTTGTTTACCGTCTCCGCAATTCTCAGCGAATACGCAGATGGTAGTTCTAAGTAAATCTATGACGGAGTCAAGTGGATTCTTCCAGGAAACTGAACTATGGACATTAAAAAAGAAAAAAAAAAAGTGCGGCCATAATTTCCATCACGTAGGGAGGTGTGTTTAGTTTTTTTTAAGAAAAATGTTGTTATGTTTTATTGTCTGTTTTAAGGGACAATTTCAAGTTTTTGTTTGCTTCTGAATACACAAAGTTAGAGGCTTCAAGAAAATAAAACTTTATTTCTGCGCCATTACAGATAATCGTTCATTAAAGAAGAACTCCAGGGAAAAAAGTGTTTCAAATCTGCTGGGTTACAACGTGTTTTGAGGTGTATGTCACCTCCGAATTCACTGATGCAAATGGCGGCGTTGCTTTACAACAGTCAGATGAAAGTGAATGTGTTGTTGCCTGAAAACTGGAGCGTTCATAACCAGGAATATGTGCAGATAGATAATAGTTTGGTGATAATAATGGACCAGGGTGCTAATGGCTGTTCTTTAGAATACACTCTTATTCGTGCCCCTCTGGGACCCCTCCTTGTGGCTGGTGGGGCTTTGCAATGCCTGATGGGATTTGTAGTTTGGCCACAGCTGGAGTGCCAAGGTTGCCTACCCCTGCCATAAGGTATAGATTTTGCTATACTTCTGGGTTTCTGCGGCTCTTCTACTCAGGAGCTGCACTGGTCGCCCCTTCCCTGTCCATTCATGGAATGCTTTGTATTCTGTAAAGTTCATGGACGGACTACAAGTGTTCTCTGGATGAGAGAAGAGGGAGGGGCGGACCAACGTCTCCAGGCCTAGTGTCATCCGCTGGGAAGTCATCACGCACATGCGTGATATCATCATGTACATGCGTAATGATATCACGTACACTTCATCTTAGTAATGGATGTTGGCCAGAGATGAAGGGCCGTTCATCTGGTGGGATAAGGCATGCCCCCGGGTCCACTCTCGTACATCTGTCGGCCGAGTGCCTGACACCATAATGACTGAGTCATTTTGGTGTCCCCCC
>NW_017308639.1:20170-23806 GCF_000935625.1 Nanorana parkeri | reverse complement strand
ACACCCCTGGCCGCATGTCTCCTGTAAAAGTGCCGAATGTATCCAAGGCCTAGGAATAAAGCACCGCTCCCCCATGGCTTTAGTAGGGGAAAGACAGCCTGGTGCTGGAGCGTGTATATACAGTATATATTAAAGCAGGGATAGCCTAACTCTGGCCCTCCAGCTGTGGTGAAACTACAAATCCCATGATGCAACTCTCGGGGAGTCGTGTCTGTGAGATTGTTGCAATGCCTCATGGGATTTGTAGTTCCACCACAGTTGGATGGCCGTAGTTTGGCTACCCCTGTATTAAAGGAAGAATCCAGCTGCACACCGTTCCACGCTGAATCCGTATATAGAGAATTTGTCGGTGACACTGAGGTAGAGATGTGCACCAGCAAAAAATGTGTTTCGTTTTGATTCGGATTTTGCTTTATTTCGGAATTTGGGTCCAGAAGTCAATTCGTTTCGGACGAAATTCGTACGAACTTTCGTTAGTTCGTTGCAGCAAAGAGACATTTAAGAGGGAAAGAAAGTTTTTTTGTTCTCAAATGACACTTTGCTGCAACGAAAGTTCGTCCAAAAAAAAAACAATCGGAAATTTGGATTAATTTGCATTAGTTATATATGGAATTCGGATACATCCAAAATTTCGTCCGCAGGAAATGAATCGCACATGTCTACACTGAGGTCCGTCCCCTCTGACATGTTTCACCCAATCCTGAGCCTAGTCATGTGAAATATGTCAGAGGACCTCGGGCAGTGTGCAACGGAGTGCTACCGCATTCTTCCTTTTACGAAGTGCTGGGTGTCTACTGAAAGCTGTACATCCCGGCATGAATAGAAGTGTCATTGTACAGCACAGCAAGTAAGTTATCGGGTGCCATATACATGTGGAATAATAAAATACCGGTCATTCACTAAAGGGTGAAGAGTGCAAACCGACAGAGTTTTACTTGGTACACATCAATGGCTGTCGCTGTTCACATGTAACCAGTCGTCAGAACGATTCCATGCAATTAGGGTCTCTGACCGTCCTGGCTGCATGCAGATTGGCTGTAACTAGTCCAGTTTATATGCAGCCATAACATGGAGTTATCAGATGCACACCTGAGCAGGTTTTTTATGTTCGGTTTTTTTCGTTCAGTGAAAGGCGCGTTTCACTGGCGGTATGATTTTTAAATTTTTTTTCCTTTATTTTCTCTGCCCTCTTCCGGCTGCCCACACTTGGGAATACCAATGGCAACACGTGGCAAAACGCCCCAAAGAAGCTCCTGTACTTCTTTGGGCGTAGGTCGTTTTGCAGCGCTGTAAAACGCCCATGTGGGAACCACGCCCATAGGCAATTATTGGTTTTCACATGTTGAGCGTTTTACAGCGTGTAAGAACAGGTGTGAACCAGGCCTTAAGCTGACCTAATCGCTCCCACCTCACGATGAATACTGAGTTCCCACAGGCCATGTTGTTCGTTTACATCCTGCGACAATGCTTCTTCTGGTGGCCGTTGTGCACTACATGCCGTGACTTCCATGGGGCTCCTCTCAAAGCCAGGAGACAGGCAGACGAGTCCCGTGAAAGTCAAAAGCGATTTACTAATCAGGAGACGCAGGATGTCAACAAACATGTGAGGCCGGGTACGTATTCATTGCTGCACGGGGAGGAAGTGGGGACACCACCTGAACGGGGACTGAAGTATTATAGAAAGTTACGTCCGATAGTACAGTGAGCATTTACGTATTTGTCTTCACGACACCTATTTGGAGGCTCCCATGGCTGACCTCCCCTTCTAAAAATGCTACTTGGCGATATTATTATTATTACATAGTATTTATATAGCGCCAACAGTTTGCACAGCGCTTTACAATGTAAAGAAGATATTACAATACAATTCAAGACAAGATGGTAAGGAGGGCCCTGCCCCTGAGGGCTTACAATCTAAAAGAGGAGGGGGAAATGATACATGTGGTAGCTGTGGGAATGAATTATGTGAGAATGTGAAGGTATATAATGGGTTCAGTACTTTCTGTGCCACTACCTGGAACTAATATACATTTTAGGAGTTCCAGTGTTCTATCGAAAGCTCCAACTCATCGAGATCTCCAACTACCTCACAGCCGGGTACTTGCAAGTTGGAGATTTTGACCAGACGGCGTTAGACTGCAAAACACAAAGACTGACTGAGCTCTGTACAGCTGCATTTTAACAATATTCAGCAGTTGGCAAACTCGATGAGTATTCTGAAAACGCTATGCGAGCATGCGCAGCGCAACTGTACAGAGCTGCAGTCTTTCTGAGCACCGGAAGTGAGGTAGTTGGAGATCTCGATGAGTTGGAGCTTTCGATACAACACAGGCATCACTCTGATTTCTGATCTGCCTACATCCTATGGGCCAGTGACTCGTAACTGAAGATAGATTCAGCTGGGCAGTGAGCATTTTAAGGAGCCCAGCAATGACAGCATTCAGTATTTCCCTTTAGAAGTGAATGCACGTAGGTACCTGCATGACAAAAATCTGGCACCATTTCCACCGCCAGGGAGCCACAGGCACTGTGTACCGCCTCCAATATCAGTCAGTGGCTGTAGGCGGGTGTATGCCGGTACTTCTGTACAACCGGAAAGACGTACAACTCTGGATGCAGACTGAATGTTGATGTGTATAACCACCTCCAGCCATTGACTTGTATGGGAGGCTGGACGCAGTAACTGTGGCTCCCTGGTTTGGGGGGGGACTGTAGCTGAATTTGCAGTGCAGACGCGCATGCGCACGTTGGGAGAAAAACATTGATAGTGGAGCTGTGCTAGCCAATCAGATCTACTTGTTTCTGAATTTTGAAAAGCAAAGCTATGTGATTGGTTCCTGTAGGAGAAGCAGACACGCCAAGGCTGTCAGGTCTGGCCAACCGCCTGACTGGTGACCAGGTGGGAGCAAAGGGCATGTGTGTGCTGGGCAGAGCTCCTGTATATACCTCCTGGGGGAACCCCTCTTTCCTGCTGCATGAGATCTACCAAAAAACAGCATAGCCAGACCGACCCTCATACCCAGAGAACACGTTTTACTTGGTATAAGGAGCGGAGAGGTTTCGGGATAACGGTTATAATCGGGATTGTAGAAGAGAAAGCAGACCGCACGCGTCCAGTTCTGGCGCACATAGCTCAAGGTGATGATTCTGCATGGGCGGAAAGGGAGAACGAGCTGCCCTGCGGCAAACTGGAGAGTGATCGTATGACATCACAAAGCGCAGGGAGGTGGCCCTGTAGATGGAAATGCACACTTCCCTCCGGAGGAGAGGACGTTTCCCCCCGGAGGAGAGGAGGTCCCCCCCCCGAGGAGAGGACGTTTCCCCCTCCCGGAGGAGAGGACGTTTCCACCCCCGGAGGAGAGGTCCCAGAGGAGAGGACGTTTCACCCCCTGGATGGAAGGATTTTTTTGGCCTCAATTATTTACAAAAACAAATGACAACTCCAGAGTGTTATATAAAATGAGGGAGCGGAGGTGAGCCAGCAAGAAGTATGGTGCGGAGGCATGCGTCATCTACTGACATGGTGGTAAGAGGAGGCAGGTATGGTGATGACATGTTTGGGGGGGTTGGAGAGGCATGGTGGTGAGGTGATGTGTGTGTGTGTGGGGGGTGCAAGAACGGTGATAATACGTGGTA
>NW_017308639.1:12650-19970 GCF_000935625.1 Nanorana parkeri | reverse complement strand
ATACAGTATGGGCAGAGAGAGGGGGGCGGCGGCTCAGCATGGTGAGTGTGGTCGGAGCGGGAACTCTGAAGGTCAGGAGAGTGCAGAGCGGCCTCAGGAATGAATGAAAGGAGTGCGCTGACAGCCGGAAGCCGGCTCCGCCCACCTGCCTTGCCGCTCGAGCTGTGCCCGCCCCCATCCCACCAGTAGCCAACCCTAGAACAGGGTACCCTTCCCGTTTTCCTCCCTTGGTACCTGCAAGGTGCTGAGAGGGAGCGTGAGAGGGCGGAGCCTATAGCGGAAGCCGGAAGTAGATATTAAACCTCTCACTGCGCATGTGCTGACGTGCGGCCATCTTTTACCCAGATGTCCAATGCGTTCGCCATTGTTATTGCATCCCTGCACTTGTTTTTCAAGCTTCGTTATGTTTTAAATATTACTTTACTGGCGCCATTGGTGTTGGGGAGTGAGAGAGGGAAGCCGGCCTCCTCCTGTGGTCATAATGAGCACTAAGGATGATTCTGGTCCTGGTGGAGCTGAGAGAAGCCATTCCAGCAGCAGGAAGGATCACAATGAGCCCCACATTTTAAAAAGAGACTGGAAATGCCCTGACTGCACCTACACAGGTTCCTCTATGGACAAGCTTAAAAGGCATTACCAGAACAGGCACTCCAAACAGCTGGTGGACTTGAAGGCCCAGAATACAGAGGAGAAGCGGAAAAAACCAGATGCTGCGGAGGGCAGCGGGGTCCCGGGGAAGGTTCCGGATCACATCAGAAGATCGATATTTGTTCTGAGCGATTACGTGCGGAGGAAAGACCGCGAGCCGCTCATCGGGCTGGAGTGCATCTTGGAATACAAGGTCCATGTGCATCCGGACATCACCAAACTCAAGTATTTCTGCGAGGTCTGTGAGATGGACAGCGCCGTGGTCCCCATGGTCGACCACCTCTGCGGCTTCCGCCACCGGAAGATTTACGTGGCCAAGGAGTACCCGTACGTCCTGCCGGCCTTGTTCAAGACCAAAGAGGACAAAGCCGTGTTCATGAGGCGGATGGCCACGGAGATAGAGCGCGCGGAAGGGACCAAGACGTACAAAACTGACCCCATCGTCAGAACGGTACGGTGACCGCTGGTGGCGGAGCGGCTCACAGAGATCAGTCCCCCCCTTTCCTTTCACATTGTTATTTCTTTCAATATATGTCCAAGCAAAACATTTTTCTTGCTTTCCTATAGAGTGGGGGAATGATGAGTCCCACTGTCAGGGTGTTACTGCTATCCAGGGCTTCATTACAGAAATTTCCCCTCACTTCCTGTCCTGCTGACAGCATTCTACCAGACAGGAAGTGAGGGGAAATCTGCAAACACAGACCGTAACAACAAATGCTGTTCTTTGGTCAAGTAGGGGAAGACTAGAACCCCGATCAGATTTTTATTTCCGTCTGTATCACTGTTGCAGATTTGCCCTCACTTCCTGTCTGGTGAAACCATTGTCAGCAGGACAGGAAGTGAGGGGAAATCTCTAATGGAACCACAAATGGCAGTAAAACCCTGACCGTTCTGTTCTTCCCTCACTCTATCCAAAAATAGAAAAAATGTTTTCGCTTAATTTACCCTTTAAAGAGGAACTCCAGGATTTTTAAGAATTAACCCTCGCAGTGGTGGTACCCCCAATCCCTCCTCCACTGCAAGGGTTAAGGGTAAAAATAAGTAAGAAATACCCGCTTTGCCCTGTCTGGTTGCTAGACCGGTCTCTGCAGCCTCTTCTCCTCCAGCTTTCTGAGGACTCGTGATGCCTAAAACACATCCATTAGACGTGATGATGTTGCCAAGGGACATAGCACAGCCGGGGTGTATGGGGAAAGAGGTGAGCAGTCATTGTCACTCTGCCAAGGATCAGGTGAGTAGATCTTCCTTCTTTTTCCTCCCCAATCAAAATGTTTGGTTAACCCTTGCAGTGTGGGGGAAGCCCCACTGCAAGGGTTACATGTTTCAAATCCTGGAGTTCTCCTTTAAATAACTCCTCTGCTTCCAGATTTGTCATCTAGGTGACAATGACGTGCCTCCCACCCCCCTGGAATATGTTTATTGCAGATAAACCAGCACACAAGGTAAGGGGATTTAAAAAAATCCGGGATGAATTTCCTCTTGAATCGCTTTTCTAGCGGTGTACAATTCTGAACGACATATTGGGGATTGTTATTCCCCTCGCCTCTGTTTAAAAACGTCATTGGAGAAAAGATCTGCAGACGGCCCTTCCGCCCACTGACCACTGTGTACTGAACCGGCATTAGGTGACTCGGCACACAGACAGCGATTTGAGCATCTCAGTACCATGTGGTCGCTGTGATGACTAATGTTTACATGGTTGGTCCCTCCCCTTTCTATTACAATTGGAAGGAAAGATTTTTATTTGACCTCTCCAAGCCGCCCCCCCCAACACACACACCTGATCTCTGGTAATTGAGCCCCCACCACTGCTGGGGGTTCTCATTGTGGCCACTGACACCAATACTGGGGGTTATTGTTGCAGTCGCTGAGCCCAATGCTTGTGGTGGTTATTGCCGTCACTGACTCGAATGTTGCGGGGGGTGGTTATTGCCACCACTTGATTATCGTGCCACTGACCCCAATGCTGGGGGGATGGTTGATGCCCCCACTGACCCCAATGCTGGGGGTGGGGGGGTGGTTCTTGCCGCCACTGACCCCAATGCTGGGGGGCTTGTTCTTGCCGCCACTGACATCAGTGGGGGGGGGTTTCTTGGCCCCACTGACACCAGTGCTGGGAGTGGTTCTTGCCCCCACTGGCACCAGTGCTGGGTGTTATTTATACTGCTACTGACACCAATTATGGGGCTTATGATGCTTCCACTTTTTCTTTAATGTGTATTTCTGTATGCTAAAGAGTATAACGCAGCAGGGCTGAAGTTTTCGGGTGGTTATGTGTAATACAGTCCTTACATTTTGAATTGGCTGCCTAACTAGACTCAATGCATGAGAACATGCTACTGTTGCGCAGCCCTCTCAAAATGCCACACAAACGGCCCTCCCCTTTTTTGCAAGTTGACCCCCACTGCCCTACAGCCATGAGTTCCTCTCTTCCTCGCTCTCTCACTTTTGTCTCTGAGCACAGGTCTGTTATAGTGTACCCAGAGATCAATAAAGACCTGAGCCCGACTTGCCAGCACTGAGACATCTGGCTGTATTCTGGTCCAGGATACAACAAATCCCACTCCCTGCTATGAGAAGCCCCATCTCCAGGCGTCGTGTGTGGGCGCAGGAATTCATTGATCAATTATTGGATCAGTTGACTTATTCACACACCTGCCTTTTGATTGGCTTCTTATAAATAAATGTTTTTTTAGACATTCTCGATTTCACAGAAGTCTAATATTTCCAATCTACATTACAGGTAGCATTGATGAATGTGAAGTCAACAGAAGCGAAACAATCGAAGCGAAGAACAAGGTGGAACTCTGAAGGAGAGAGACAGAAGAAGATGAATGAAGCTCTGGAACGTCTGGATTCGCTGACCCTTACCAATGAAGATGAAGCGAGTGCTGCTGAAAAGCTCTCTGAGAAGCTGGAAGCGGAAATCAAGTCCTATACAGACCATCTGAAAGAGGAGGCTCTATTCTCGGCAAAAGTGTCGCGGGCAAAGGACGCGGCCTTGTCAATTATGCGGAACGCTGTTAAAGAACGGGTGGCACGGCTGCCTTCGCTCATGAAAATCCCATTTGATAAAGTCATAGGACAACCAGAGAACATCGACCCGAAACATAACATGGGCATGCCGAGCGGTCCTTCTCACCCCAACAGTGACAAACCATACTGGGGCCCCAACGCCGCTTTTCCACAAAGGCCGCAAAATCCTCCGTTTCTTCCATCAAACCAAAAACACAATTATCAGATGCCCGCAGAGAACACGTGGAGAGATCAACTTGCCAACTTGGAAGTACAGATTGACGAGAACGACGAAGATATTTTGTTTCTTAAGAAACTAATGGCATTGCTTGATCTCATCCCGCAGAGTCCCGCGCCGACAAACGATCCGGAGATGGATTCCAAATTACTGATGATCAAATCCTTCTTGCTGGATGATACGGCAAACATAGGAAACGCAGCAGCAGCCGACCAGTTATTAATGCAGCTGACCGCTTTGACGCAGGGTATGGCCGGTATGGAAGATCTGTCTCTGAATGCTCAGTCCGCTATGATGGCGGCTAAAAACACGGCGGCTGTGGGGGAGTTCGGGCAAGGATTATTGACGCAAATGGCCTCTGTGCCGAAAAACATGACTCAAATGGCCTCTATGCCGAGAAATATGACGCATATGGCCTCTGTGCCAAGAAATATGACGCATATGACTTCTGAGCCAAGAAATATGACGCAAATGGCCTCTGCGCCAAAAAATATGATGCAAATGGCCTCTGCGCCACAAAATATGATGCAAATGGCTTCTGTGCCGACAAATACAACTCCTGTGGATAGTGCGCAGGCCAATCAGGATGCACTTCTGCAAATAGCAGCGTTACTTCAAAACAGTCAGGTGAACGCAAATTCATTTTTGCCTGAAAACCGGAACGTTCCAATCCAGGAATTCAGGCCGATGGACGAGCGCTCAATGATGCCGAAGGATCAGACTGCTTATCGGCACCAGTATATGAAACAGCAGCCAGGGTACGCCAGCGCATCCCAAGGCGGCGAGGATTTTGGTTATGATCGCCCGATGGCGAGAGGGTATGGGAACGCTGATAGAAGTCAGTATGATGGCAATGTTAAATCTAGGGGCTACAGGCCAAATGAACCTACGCGGGATTTGTATGCAGACAGGAGGTATGGCTCTGGCATGTACGGGAGGGAACGGGATGATTCCTCTTACAGCAATATTTCAAACAGAGGCGCAAGTCAAGAGTACGATGACTATACAGTGGAGCAACCCTATGCTGGGGTCTGCCTGCCGTCTTCTAATCAAAGATCGGAGAGGTTTCAGGATATGGGTTACGATCAGGATTTAAGAAGAGAGAGCAGATCGCACGAGGTCAGATCCAGTTACGGCGCACACAGTGCAAAGACATTTGATGATCCTCCATGGGCGGAAAGGGAAAGTGACCCATATTATGGCAAGCGCACCAAACTGGACAGCGGTCCCATGACATCACGGGACACAGACCGGCGGAAGCACTACCCCGATGAAGGTGATTCTCGAGGTATAAATACAGCCAACCTGTCGGTGGATCTCTTGAAAAAGATTCGAGGGAAAGACTTGTTTACGGTTTCGGCGATTCTCAGCGAATACGCAGATAGTCATTCTTCCTAATATGAAGAATTTAAGTGGATTTTCCAGGAAAATGTGAACTGCGGACAATCGAACAATATGGGGCTGGGTTATAAATCTGTCGGCCGACGTATAGTTGCGTGAATGCAGTTTGCAGGCTCTGCTACCACTAGAGGGCGCTGAGGAGAATATGAATTTCCTATGTTTGCATTCATCATTTCCATAACCTACGGGAGGTTTTTTGTCTTTGAGCAGCTATGAACATTGGGAACGCTACGCATGCCCAAATAATCGTCACCAAAATACTTTGGGCCCCTCCTCATTCCTTGCAGTGCTCTAGTGAAGGGGTGGGCAACTCCGGCCCTCCCTCTGTGCTTTTAACTACAAATTCCCAACATGCCTCTGGGAGTCATGCCTGTAAATGTCAGTCTTGCAATGCCTCATGGGACTTGTAGTTCCACAACAACTGGAGGGCTGGAGTTGCCCAACCTGGCTCTAGTGACATTTACTGGCAATGGCCCGGGCTTGTTTTATTTACATAGACTCATCTGATCTTCCTTCTCCTGTGTACAGCATCTGCTATATCAGGAGATACAAGGAAGCAATGTTATCGTCGCTTCATTGTGACTTCTCCTGTTCATTCAAAGCAGAACCAAGGCGTGACCTTTGGTCTGCATGTAAGGTTAAAGTGACGCCAAACTCAGGAGTTAAATCTTAAAAATACATTCAAGAACCTTTAACTATGAACAAAAATGTATCTTATTTGTATATCACTCGGCTGTAGATCCTCCAATCATCTCTGAGCTGGTGCTGACACTGTCCTTGCTTCTGGAGGGGGGCTACTTTTGTTCCCCATGGTCCCTGTGTGTGTTGTGAAGTCACCGCTCCAAGATCGCTCCTGTGATGGACTACAATCTCCTACTAGATGATTTGGGGCTTGTTGTCCACCCAGGAGTGAGCTTGCAGCGGTGACTACTGGGGAACAAAAGTAGCCCCCCTCCAGAAGCAAGGACAGTGTCAGCACCAGCTCAGAGATGATTGGAGGATCTACAGCCGAGTGACACACAAATAAGATCCAGTATTGTTAAGGTACTCATTTTTTTAAAAACTCATTTCAAATAAAACTGGGGGGGGAAAGCCTGTTCCATGTGTAAATAACTTTTGCTGCGCTCGGTTAAATAGAAACAAACATTTAGTGTCGTCATACACAGGAAATTATTAAATAAATTGTGCACTTTTTTTGTCCACAGAGTTACTTGTTTTAAAACGAAATCTGGTCAAATTAGAAGAAAAAGCGTTTTTTTTGTTTTGTTTGATTTTTGTATAGATTGCATAGAAAATATTTTTTTTTTTTTACCAGACAATATTGCCGATAGATAACTTTGGTGTACTTCAAAAAAATCAATGTAAGTATTACTGTGTTATATTAAAGTGACACTAAATGCAGGAGTTAAATCTTAAAAATACATTCAAGTAACTATTAATAAAAATGCATCTTATTTGTGTATCAGTCGGCTGTAGATCCTCCAATCATCTCTGAATTGGTGCTGACGCTGTCCTTCCTTCTGGAGGGTGGCTACTATTGTTCCCCATGGTCCCTGTGTGTGTTAATTAGTCACTGCTCCAAGCTCACTCCTGTGATAGACTACAATCTCAATGCAAATTAGTAAACTAAACATGAGATTGTAGTCCATCACAGGAGTGAGCTTGTAGCGGTGACTACTTTACAACACACACAGGGACCATGGGGAACAAAAGTAGCCCCCCTCTGGAAGGAAGGACAGTGTCAGCACCAATTTAGAGATGATTTGAGGATCTACAGCCGAGTGATACACAAATAAGGTCCAGTTTAGTTAATAGTTTAGGTTGAATGTATTCGTAAAGGTGGCCATACACTTTACAACCATCGCCAGACCTTAGTCTGGCGATGGTTGTAAAGTAATTTTTAAAAAAGTACGATCTGCCCATCTTGGTGCAAGCAGATCGTACTTGCGATCATTGCAAGCCCGCCCCCCTGAGGGGCGGGCTGCCGATGACCGCAATGCTGAGCGGGCAGTGTGCGC
>NW_017308639.1:4286-12591 GCF_000935625.1 Nanorana parkeri | reverse complement strand
GGGGGGCGAGCAGAAATGTTATGTTATTGTCTGTTTTAAGGGACAGTTTCAAGTAACGGATGCAACTATTTTTTGTTTCCTTCTGAATAAATGTCAGAAGTTAAAAAATAAATAAATAAACTTTATTTCTGTACTATTAGATTTTTTTATTTATTTAAGTATCTCCAAAAAAAACTGTCTACACCGGCGTTTCTCAACCTTCAGTCATGGCGCCCTTTAAAAGTATGCAAAAGCCTGAGGCACCCCAGGTGCAAATGTAGAAAGCAAAGCCTGGCCACTTCAAAATCCATACCGGACCTTTATCCCAGACAGGGGGGTCTGGTATGGATTTTAAGGTGAACCTCACTCAAAATAAAAACATGGTGTCCCCCCCCCCCCTTCACACCAGGGCCATAATTCAAATCAGGAGCCCTATTTTACAGCAGTGTCCCCCTTTTAGATTAGGAGCCTCCTTCACATCAAGAGCCCCAATTCAAATCAGGAGCCCTCTGTCACTTTAGAGTCCCCCTTTACATCGGAGTCCCTACTTTCCCATTAGACATCATATCAGCATGCTTAGTCCCTCCCTCACATTAGAATCCTATTATAACACCCTAGAAAAAAAAGTTCAAGGCACCCCTGCGGAAGCCGCAAAGGCGCCCCCCGAGGAAGGCGCCCCATGAGGAAGCCGTGCAGAGTGAAGCAAAGCTGTCAGGCAAGAAGCTTCGCATTCAGTGTGTGTGCTGAGTGCAGCCAGATGAATGACCTGCACCTTCAGCCAATCGGCTCGTCCGTAACAACTGGATGGGGTTTGCATTGTGACGCGCGGGGTTTATACGCATCTGAGCACACTCAGCCATGCGAGCTCCCGCAAGCTAACGCGTCGGAGAGAAAATTACATGACACATTGCACGCGAAGTCAGCGTGCCTCCGCCTTTAGACTGCTGGAGCGAGGCTGAAAGGACTGGTCTAAGAGAAAGCTGGCTCTGAGGATCGGGTGAGTATAACCTTTTTTTTTTTTTTTGGCATCTACATGAAGACAAGCACTTAAGCGTGCAGTGCGGGAGTAGCCGCACGGCAAAGGTTTATAACATTTTGGCCGTTGTTATTCTTTAACAAAAAGGTTTGCAGACTTTATACATGCGTGTAGCAAATCCGTTCATGCTTTAGGGCCTGTTTACACCTATGCATTTTATTCAAAATGCTTAATGCGTTGCATTAAAATGTAACCCGATGCAAGACGCACTTTGTGCTTGATCAATGCGTGCTCGATCAGCTTAATTGAAATACAGAGGTGAAGTTAGGGGTCTAATAGACTACTAATGTCTCCTTAAAGAAAACCTGTCACCTTTAAAGTCTGGTGAGGTGCGTCCCCCTCCCCCCGCATGTAATATCAAGAACATTAAGTCAGAAAAAAAGCTAAGATTAAAAAAAAAGTCCCCTGCCCGGATGTACATGCGCATACAAATGCTGACAGGCGTGCCTACGTAGGAAAACAACAATTGCACCACAACATTTTTTTCATATACAGGTGAAACTCGAATAATTAGAATATCGTGCAAAGTTCATTTATTTCACTAATGCAACTTAAAAGGTGAAACTAATATATGAGAGAGACTCATTACATGCAAAGCAAGATAGTTCAAGCCGTGATTTGTCATAATTGTGATGATTATGGCTTACAGCTCATGAAAACCCCAAGAACCCCAAATCCACAACCTCAAAAAAGTAGATTATTACATGCAATCAATAAAACAAGGATTGTACATAGAACAATATCGGACCTCTGAAAAGTACAAGCATGCATATGTACTCAGTACTTGGTGTGGGCCCCTTTTGCAGCATTATCGGACCTCTGAAAAGTACAAGCATGCATATGTACTTGGTGTGGGCCCCTTTTGCAGCACTTACTGCAATTACTTTTGCACGATATTCTAATTATTCGAGTTTCACCTGTATTAAATCCATGAAACATTCTGTTATTGAGCCGCGAGTTACTCTACAATACTGAAAGTGCTTCATCTGCTTTCTAAAGAGGAAATGGGATTGCGTTTCACACACGTGCGTGCCTTTTAAGTGGGAACTCTATAAAAAAAGAAACTCGCACGATACGACTTGTTTCGCAATTGTTTTTTTTTTCTTTGCACACTATGCCCCGTGAGAGGCCTCTGATTGGCTCCTGGCACGTGGGCAGATGCCTGTCTTTCCTTGAACCCATTTATGCTGCAAGCAGTGAGAGGAACATGGAAGCCACAGGCGCCAGCCTGAACTTCCCCTAAACTCTTCACCCCCCAGGAACTTTGACTTTTTAACCTCTCAACACATTTCAAAACCGCTTGTGGAAGCTCGCTGTGGGTACCCAGGCATGTTAGATGGTGGGTCCGCATTGAGAGATTGGGAAAAAAGCAATGAATGTTGTAGAGGACTAATGCAAGTGAAAGCATAGGTGAATCTTCAGTGAACGTGCGTTGAATGTGGATTTCAGCAAAAGAGCAGATTGGGGGAGTGCAAAGTGACTTAGCGCTCATACAATGTGTTGGTACACTTCTGCTAAGCACGCCCACCCCCCCCCCCCCCCCCCCCCCGTCGCTACAGTTCTAACCTGGGCCTCCTCTGTCTTTCCTGCCTGCCTCCAACCTCTAGATACCAGCAACTCCAGTCACTCCCAGTCCATGTGTCATCTAGTGACTCCAGTGCACCCAGTCACTTCTAGTGCGTTCCCAGTCCATGTGTCATCTAGTGACTCCAGTGTGCCCAGTCACTCCAAGCTCTCTCCCAGTCCATGTGTCATCTACGCTAGTGACTCCAGTGTGCCCAGTCACTCCAAGTGCGTTCCCAGTCCATATGTCTTCTAGTGACTCCAGTGTGCCCAGTCTGTCCAAGCGCTCTCCCAGTCCATGTGTCATCTAGTGACTCCAGTGTGCCCAGTCTGTCCAAGCGCTCTCCCAGTCCATGTGTCATCTAGTGACTCCAGTGTGCCCAGTCTGTCCAAGCGCTCTCCCAGTCCATGTGTCATCTAGTGACTCCAGTGTGCCCAGGACACAGACTGGCAGATACACAGAGAGGGTTGTGACCATTCTCTACTCTTTCCAAATCCAAAAAAAGTTTTATGTTTAGGATGAGAAGTAAACCTATCCAGATAATGACAAATCTTTCTTTATCAGGTGAAAACTAATGGAGGATGTAATATATAGAGTACTATAAACAGGGATGGGACTAACTCCCCGGTGAATGTACTGGAGCGGGGGGCGGGGGTTGTTGGTTGTTTTGGTTGTATCTGACACTTTCTTCTTCTTGGAACCTGGTCTGAGATGTCACAAGACGTTGACACAGAGTCTGAGGTCTGTCCATTGAAGTTCATTCTATTTCTTCTTATGAAATCCTCTAATATGCCCTGTGCAGTAAGGATCAGGTTTTGTCCTCCTTGAGAAGCTCAGTTGTCTTCCCATCATATGAGTTTCCTTGTTAGATGGAAGTTGGGGAATGCTTGTCCACCTCCTTCTTCTGAACTCAAATCTTGTGCCGTGTGTATCCTGACATGAATCCACTGGCTGCTACTTTTTAGTCACATGGTGAGAAGCTGCAGCAAGGGATGATCTGTGTCAGACATTAATGAACACTGCCATGTGCACATGGCACCAGGATTGGCATGATTGTTTCATCTCCATGGTAGATTCCCCGTCCAGGAAGCAGATGCTGACCCTGAATGACGCCTAAACAAAGAAAGGAAAGGAGAGGCCCCATTCACATCTGTATGTTTAGGTGTGATTAGGGATTCCTGCATCAGGAACCTGCATTTTCCTGCAGCAGGAATCCCTAATCTGCCATTTACAAGCGGCAGCTGTCACCCATTCAAGTTAATAATCGAGCGACATTTAAATGCCGGCGCACCGCATGTAATAGTATGTGATATGATGACGGGGTTAGGAAACAATCACTCTCCCTGGACGCACAGAAATGCAAGATTCTGACGCAGGAATCCCTAATGGCACCTAAACATACAGGTGTAAATGGGGCCTTAGTGACCACTTCCTGTCTACATACACAGTACGGATGGCTGCATGGCATTTCTCAGGGATGGTCTCAATGGTGACAACAGATGCCTGTGTAACTTGTATCGGCACAGCTGCTTGTAGTTTCCATTTGAAGCCCGGGTGACCAGAGAGCTCAGGAGGTTAGAAGCCGCTGGGATTTTTGGCAGGATCAACAGCTATCCTGGGTGAAGTTATAGAACAGAGATAACAAAACGCTTTTAATGGTATATCTGAACCCGGACTAAGACCTCCTGTCTGCCAAGGAAGGCGCCATCTTGGCCTTTGTTTACCTCCGCAGTTGCCATGGTGCTGCACATGTCATCAGCGATGACACCAGCCATTTGAGGGCTTGAAGGTTTGGTTAAGAGCTGACATAAGCTCACTGGCAGTTATCAGCATAGACATGTCAGGAATGTAGCATACGCTGCATGTGTATTAGCAGGCAGAATGTGAATGACGACACTGCAGAAAACAATCACATTATGTACGAATAAGGATTTTGTAACATGTTATTAAACATTTCTAACATGAACTTCCTTTCATGAATAAATCGGAGAGATCAGTTCTGCTTTAACCCCTTCCAGCCGAGGGAAGCTGGCCCTTTAAGGGCTTCCTGATCATGTGATCAGCTGTCACAGTGATCATGTGATCAGGACCCCCTCCCCAGCTCTCAATCATAAACAGTGACCAGGAGCTTGTCGGTGACAATGTGGTCACTGTGCTGGAGCGCTGGCTGAATGAGCATGCCCCCAGCACAAAGAGGGCACACCGGCTGTAGGCATTTATGTGCCAACTCAGCGTTAAAGCCTACCGCCATGCTGCCACATATATGTGCCTAGCTGGTATTTAGAGAATACGAGATGCTCATTTATATGCATGTGCTGCCATGGCCAGCTGTGCTTTAACTACACATCCCATAATGCCTCTGGGAGTCATGCCTGTAACTGTCAGTCTTGCAATGCCTCATGGGACTTGTAGTTCCACAACAGCTGGAGGGCCGGAGTTGCCCACCTGTGGGCTATACGGTTCTTCCCACTCATCCAGACTTTTACATTTGTACAGGGACGGATCCGCGGCCTTGGACTCGATCTCTCTGGGCCCAGGGCCGTCTATCCATCCCAATAAGGGTGCAAATCGTCACATGTGCGGGAAGATCTGCACAGCCGCTGCGTGCGTCAGCCTGTCGTTGATTTTTTTTTACAGGCTGATGCCTAAGGCTTCACGGAACGCCTGTGACTCCCAGACGCATAAACATACACATGTACTGCCATCTGTGGCCTTGTAAATGAGCTCTTAGGGTTCACCTGCATTTTCAGGACAACTTCACTAAGGGGCCTGTATATAAACCACTCACCCTGCGAATATCTGTGAGCAATCATTCTGTGCGAATGTATGCAAAAACCAACGTTCCTAAGTTTCTTTCATTAGAAGCGCCACATAATTTTGAATGTTGGTGTGTAATATCACATTGTGACCACTAGATGGAGCTAAAGGAGCATAGAAAAAATGGATGTTTTCCCCCCCCTGCGCTCCTCATCGCCATCTAGTGGCCATAATGTTGTATTACACCAGAACATTTGAAATGACAGTACATTGCACTTCTAGAGAAAGAAACTTCAGAACGTTTTGTGTTTGCATTTAAATGCAGACAATTATATTCTCCCTTCAAATTGTTTATAAAGAGACCCCCTGAAAGTGGAGCTGTCCTTTAAACACGGGTCCATACGTGATCATGTTTACCTAGACTCCAACCACATAAAGTGTGTGATGGCGTATCGATTTCATAAATGGAGCAGCAGCTCTCCTCCTCCAACGTCATGCAGCGTTATCAGCGGCGGCGTATTGCTCGGCCACCACGGCCTGGAAGAGATAAACGTCCAACAAGTCTTATCTGGAGCTGCCTTCAATCTGACGAGCCAGCACTCCGCTCGGTGAATGTGCTGAATGTGTTATGTGCAGACTCAGGACGAGCAGAACATAGGCGCCGAGAATTTAAAATGACATTAAGGGACAATTTACTGAGCGGGGAAGTGTCTCTTAAAGGATACGTCCCTGCAACCCGTCACTCCATACTAACCAATGTCAATAATGCTGCCAGTTTTCCAATGCTCAGTATTTAGCAATGGGACGTAAAGTAGAACTGAAGCCATTTTATTTGTAGTTTTGGATAGAGTGAGGGAGAGTTATAACCCCGGTCAGCTTTTTTTGCCATCTGTGTCCTATAGGGGAGATTTTTCTTCACTTCCTGTGTGATAGCTACAGTTGGAAGTGAGAGGAAATGCCTCTAAAGTGAGGGAATTCACTAGAACTAGTGTCCCCATTGAAAGATTCTGCATCTATTCCTGTTTTGGTGACAACCCAAAAAGTGGGATTTTCATTCTTTTTCCAGGACAAATAGAGAGGGCGAATCTTTCTAACGGGGACACAGACAGCAATATGAACCTGACTGGTGATCTAATTCCTCTCTCCCACTCCATCCAAAACTAAAAGGAAATGTGGCTTCGGTTGCACTGTAAAGTTTTGGGTAGAGAAGGAATTGGTTGTCAAACTTCCTTTTTTCTTTGTTTGCTGTCTGTGTCCCATTGGGGAGATTTTATTTCACTGCCTTCCTTGAGCCACAACATGAAGTGAGAAGAGACCAGGGCAGCAAAAATGTATGTAAATACATGATGACAGTGCAGGATTGCAATTGGGAGACAATCACAGAGCGTTGTCACACTGCAACAGGAAGGAAAAGACAGAGCGTTGTCACACTACAACAGGAGGAAATAAATGACAGAGCGTTGTCACACTATAACAGAAAATAAGAGATTGAAAGTTGCCACACTAAAACAGGAAGTAAAAGTCAGAGCGTTGTCACACTTCAACAGGAAGTAAGAAGCAAATTGACGGGTATAATAAGGTGACAATGCAGGAGAACAACTGAGAGACAGGGAAAGAGCGTTATAACAATATAACAGGAAGTAAGAGACTGAACGTTGTCACCCTATAACAGGAAGTCTCTGAACAGGAACCTTCACAACAGGATCACGAAGGATTATTTTCACCAAATAAATGGGCAGATGGTGAACATCTAAATGCTGGCCACTCCACTGCCCCGCACGTGCATGAGCGGGAAACCATGAGCATTTTAAAGGGCCGGCGATGGCTATTTACATTGTTGGGGTGGCTATAGAGCAATCCAATGGCTTGTATATTGCGTGGGAGTGTGCGCCCCCCCTCTGACGCTTCCGTCTATCCTGGGCTCTGCTGCCCCCCTGATCTCCGCTCCAATCACTGGACCCGGAAGCGATCTGTGTCACATCACTTCCGGTGTCACTTCTCCAGCTGCTGCGGCCGGAGAGGAAGCTGGTGAAGCCGATCACTAGGTGACATTAGAAGTCTGATAGACACCTGACGTCTCCATAAAGAGGACCTGTCACAGTCTCTGCGCTATCACATAGGCGGCTTGTCAGCTTTCACACTTCAATTGGTAATAAAAGCTGAAAATGTAAAAACACTGAAAATGACTTTCGGAATTCCAGCAACACGTTAAACTTTAAATGATCCCGTGTGATCCCGTATGATCCCGTGTGATCTGCTGAAAAGGTGAAACAACAAAATGATTCTGATGGAGGAGGAAGAGACGTCCGTCACATAGGAAGCCCGTCTATACACACGCTATACATACATTATATACACACATGTCCTCCTCATGTCATCCTAAACTGATGAGACAGCCACTGGACAGAGACGTGCAGATGGAAGGGAGGGGCGGGGCCTGCCACACTTTATCTAACCAATCAGAAGCCATTACTGGAAGCACCAAAATTCTTCAAAAAAAAACCCCCAACCTTCCTGTGTGTGCAGAAGACTCGGAACGAGGAGAAGAAGAAGGTCAGCAATCCAACGTGATGGATCTATGAGCAGAACACCAGATACAGTCTCTGTTGTATGATACCATGGCCATCGTGTCCTGCGATTACAGTCACATGACGCATGACATCACACAGGTAAGTTGCTGCACCATGAAAGAGACGACTTACTGGAAGGGACATTATTTTTCATTTGATGCCTTCACTTTAAATCCGGTAAATCCTTGTGGTTGTGTGTGTGACGGGAGCGGAGGATGTGGTTACAATGTGGTCTGTAGTCCTCCATGGCATGACATGTACGTGGAGGAATCGGGTAATTAGACTGTAGAAGTGCGAGAGCGGCCGGAGAGGAATCCACCGCAAATCCAAAATGACATCCTGTCAGTGGCAGTTTTTATTTTTTGGATCAAGAGGTCATGTAACAGGATCCCCTCCCCC
>NW_017308639.1:2608-3872 GCF_000935625.1 Nanorana parkeri | reverse complement strand
CCACCCACCCATATATTGTTATATGACCTGTTGATCCTGCCAGTCGCTCTGTTATTTTTCCACATGGTGACAATGCTGTTTTTTCTGCAGTGAAATCGCACAGCAGCGTTGTCACCATGTGGACAGTGTAGTCTTAGATTGACATGGAGTTTTTAAACTCGACACCAGGACAATGAAAAGGCTGCCCCAGCAATGCAAGG
Organism: Nanorana parkeri; assembly: GCF_000935625.1. Taxonomy (NCBI): domain Eukaryota; kingdom Metazoa; phylum Chordata; class Amphibia; order Anura; family Dicroglossidae; genus Nanorana; species Nanorana parkeri. The sequence goes on along the minus strand of NW_017308639.1, from coordinate 3,672 downwards.
GTTACCTGCCTAAGGGACCGGAAAACACTGTTATACTTACCTGATCCACGCTCCCCCTGGGGTGCTAGACCAGTCCCGCGGGGATCGGGTAAGGAAAACAGCTGTCAACAAGTTTGCTGTCCCCGAGGCATAAACGAGCAGTTAACCCTTGCAGAGCGGGGGCAGCCCCACTATAGGGGGAGACTTCCCATTTCCCCGGAGTTGGGCTGTAATGTACATTAAATAAGAAGGAAACAGATTAAAGCCCAACGCAGATAATATTCAATAATCAGCGTAATCAATATTCCTTCCATTACTAATTTATATGTCGTCCCAACAGAGAGTCCGAATTCAATCTTTATTCATGTATCAATAAAAATATTCTGACTTGTTTTGTCTATTGACATAGTGCACCCGTAAATATATGTCACTATTTAAGTATGTAGGTATTTACTATTTATTTATATTTACTTTTTTTTTTATTCACTTCACAACATGAAGTGAGAAGAGACCAGGGCAGCAAAATGTATGTAAAAACATGATGAGTGCAGGAGCGCAATTGGGAGACAGGCACATTATTTGTAATTTATTATTTATTTATTTTCATTTTGGGATGAGATGCTGTCCTTTTGATTTTTCATTCTCTGTCTTGACTATTTCTTATCCAATGACATATTTCACCCATGAACACATGTATTCATTAATTTGTTTATTTATATTTATTTATCCTTAAAGTGCTTTTCACTCACCTCATAGTTCTAGCCGACCTGTGACAATGAGACTGTCACAGGTCGGCTCAGTAGATCGGGAGGTGAGCGAACACATACCGGGTTCCCTCACCTCTCGATCCTGTCACGGTATCCTCAAGTATCTTTATCTATTATTATATCTGCACAATATCTATATCAGTCTTCCTTTAATTCGTCCTCCTGGCGTTTAAAAAAAAAATAAAAAAAATGTAATTATCGTTCCTTCTAACTTTTTAAATTTTACATTTTTTTACAGTTCTAGCATTTTTATAATTTAAAAAATAAAGGTTTAAACCATATAAATAATGACTGACTATTGTAGCGCGCCACCCCTCC
>NW_017308639.1:977-2517 GCF_000935625.1 Nanorana parkeri | reverse complement strand
GCTGGTTTATCCCAAGCTTTGCATTTGACATCTCTGCCTGAAAGCTTAGCCTGTTGCTAGAAGTGGAAGAATAATAATGGATCTGCAGGAGGAACAAGTAATATAGGGGCCCTGATTACACCGGGGCGGTTCGGCCACACGGATCCACCGGCATGAACGATCCCATACTTTGCTATGGGGACCGTTCATGTGACCGCGCAGGACCGCGCAATCCGAACCGCCCCAGTGTGAATGGGGCCTAACTTATAAAACGAAGGCTACCGACAGGCTGACATTTTTAATTTCGCTCACCGTTCCACCTTAAACCTGCGACAAAGCGAATCTTCTCCGGCTGGTCTCTGTTCTACCGTCAGAGTGCCCAATTCTTCCCCATGCATGTCCCACGATGGAGGATCGGCACAGCCAGAGGAGAGCTATAGACAGTGGTGTCACAAGGGGGGTGCGGGAGGTGCGGCACGCACCCGGGTGAAACCATTGGAGGGGTGACACCAAAATGACTGACAGTCATTTTGGTGTCACCCCCTCTAAAAAGTCGGGCACTCGGTCATGGACCGAGAGCCCGACAGTGGCAGCAGAGAGGAGGAGACCCAGCTGCATACCTCATCCCGCTGAGTGAAAGGCCCCTCCTCTCTCTGCCAGCGTCCATCACCAAGATGGCCGCCGGCAGGCATCAATTAGATGGCAGCGCATGCGCCATGACGTCACGATGGGGTGTCACCCAGTCTCCGCTCCGGGTGACACCAGGCCTCGGGACGCCCCTGGCTACAGACCACATTGTCACCCCATCCTCCGCTCTCGTCACATTGTTTCGCTTTAAACCTTATTTATTTATATTGTTATCCAAGATTCACACAACTTTCACCCAACATTCACACAAAGCTGGGTTAAAGGAGAACTATGAGGTGAGTGCTTTTCCCTCACCTCATAGTTCTAGCCGACCTGTGACAATGAGACTGTCACAGGTCGGCTCAGTAGATTGGGAGGTGAGCAAACACATGCGGGTGTTCGCTCACCTCTCGATCCTGTCACGGCTCTCTGCCATGACAGGGGAGGGGCTGGATTCCCACCTCCCCGCTCCGATCCGCCAGCGCTGACTGGCGGAACGGACGGGGAGGGGGCGGGTACAGCTGGCTCTGCTTCTAGATAGGCAGAGCCAGCTGTCAGTCACGCAGCTGGGTGGATCCCGGCATCAATGTCGGGATCCGCTTCAGCTGCGGTGTCTCAGTGTACCGGGAGCTGTAGCTATACTGAGCTTAGGGTGACGGGAGGACGCTAGTTTGTGTCCTCCCGTCACCCTTAGGAGAACTATGGGGAAAAACACTTACCCCATAGTTCTCCTTTAATCTTGGGTAAAAACATTAATAATATAGACCCGTTATGCACGGCCATGTGGTAAGGGTTAGGGAAGTTGAAGTGTATAACAGTGACAATTCCTGTGCTCTCTGCCTGTGCTGCCCTGTTTTTAGTTACATTGCTCTGAGCTCTCTCTCTGTGGACTACAGAACACCCCCATCTATGTTATGGAGAAGAGTGGGGGGGG
>NW_017308639.1:0-959 GCF_000935625.1 Nanorana parkeri | reverse complement strand
GGGCCCTTGCTGCCCTTTGTTTCTTTTCTTCTTTCCTTTTCTTCCCTTTTCTTTTCCTTTCCCTGCCCTTTGTTCCTTCTTATAAGTTTCTTCTCTCTCAGTGCTCACGGAGTCAGTTTTGTTTCCCCATACAGCACAACTGTAACGGCGTGGTGCTGGAGCCGGCCACAGAAGAGATGACAGCGCCCCCTGGTGGTTATTGCGATCCCTTCCAGAACTTCCATGCATCTCAGCTCAAACAAGACAATGAGTATTGGGACTCTGAATTCCTGCAAAGCAACTTTTTGGAGCAGCCTGAGGGCACCCTGGCCGACTACTCCCCCCCGGGGGCCATCAGCCAGAGTCAGACCCAGGCGTCTGTGGAAGCATGGCGACCTGGCATGGTCAGTCTTCCGTTTGTGGCTTCAGATAACACTCCTGACCAGCCGCTGTCCTTTGCTCCTGTGGCCTCTTTAGACTGCTATGGCATTTGTGAAGAAAGCAGTGTGGCCCCTGGGCACCACATGGTGATAACGGAGGCCGGGGGGCTAATCAGTAAGGGCCCGCTGAGTCCGGGCGCAGTACACAACGCTGAATATCTGGGATATTATTACCCACAGCTTGATCCCATGCCAGCCAGCGTGCCCAGTGCACACTTCAAAGCCCACCCCGTGCCAATTCAATTTACGGACTCCCCAAACTGCTCTACGGCCCCCCAGTCCCCCCCGGGACATGCCAAAGGCAAGAAATCCAGACATAGGCGGCCGGCTTCAAAGAAACCCGTTATAAGCCACAAGTGCCCCTACACTGGCTGCGAAAAGTCTTACACCAAGAGCTCGCACCTAAAGGCCCATCTCCGTACACACACAGGTAAGAGCGCTGCCAGCCGGAAGGGGCCACAATGACGCCGGCCCTCCATAATACATCACTTTAGTATTCTAACCCGGCTCCTGAGTGTCTTATTACCCCTGTATCATCAT
>NW_017308638.1:160224-165512 GCF_000935625.1 Nanorana parkeri | reverse complement strand
CTGATTTCAATGGAGGTGCCACTCTGTTTAGACCTCTGTAACCCACAGTCATTCAATAAGTCCCATCCGGTTTCTTTACTGGAAACAATGGAGCTGAGAAAGTACTTACAGCAGGTCTAAATGGATGTGACAATGGCACGCACCCTGGCTTTGCTAACAGTTCTACGGCCTTTCTTTTTCCTTAAGGCATTAATTGATTTGGTCATGAGGGCTGCACACTGCTCTTCCAAATCATCGGCCCGACTAGCAGTTGAACGTACACACTCCGAGACAACTGCTAGGTGGTCTTTTAATGCCTTAACCTCTGCCTCTGCTTTCTCCCTTCTTTCTGTTTCAGTAGAGAGAGCATTAAGGAAGTACCAGCCAAGTAAGGACGCTGTCTTCTTCTCTGCTTTGCTCAAACAGAAATTCTCAAAGCTAAAATTTGCTAAATCACCTGAAATTTTACCACTCCATGACCTACTAAAAGGAGATGAATACTTAGCTAATTCCTTAGCAAAAGGCATCCAGGCAGGCAGGTTGCACGCCCCCTCCTGGACACCAGAAGCATCTACAGTCTTGCTTTTCCTAAACAATTTACGCAACATTTTCCCTAGCACAAGCAGAAAACACTACAGAAAACACAACTTTTACAACTGGGTTTAGTACAAATCCTGGCCAACACGACCCAACTTGGATATAGTACAAAACCTAAAGACAAGTCTGCTTCAGTTGAGTCCACTGCAATCCCGGAGCAAGCCCCCAAATGTAATGCTCTGGACTACAAATCCCAGAGAGGTCAAGCTTATCCCAAGGACGAGCCCAGCTGTAAAGCTTGGCAAAACTTTAATTTCTATTTGTTGTCTGTTCTTGCAGTAAACTTCAAGGAAACTGACCCAGTAGCATTACAAGTACTTTACTTGGCGAAAATGCTGCGTGTACAAACTTAGTTACAGGAAAAGCAAACAAATACACAAACAAGACTGGCTGCTACAAACATTCACATGCACCCATAAGGTAAAGGAGCGCTGGGGCACTAAGGATATACATGTGGGTTGGCAGTGTTTAAGCACAAAATATTTTCAAGTTTGTATTTTTTGGGGGGGATAGAAAGGGCCATTTAAAGCCGTGACTACACAGATCTTGAACTAAATAACGTCAATATAGATATATAGGTGGATATGGTATCTAAGACCGCCTGGATATATCGGCCACTATACTTAGAAATAGAGGGAGAGCACTATAAATATGTAAAATTCACCATATTTGAATACAAAATGAAACACAGATTTTGATATAAATGAAGCACTATGATCATTTTCTAGCACTGTGAAGGTATACTGGATTCCCTGTGCGTCTCTGGTTACGCCGCTCCCACCTCTAGGTGGCAGCGTTGTACCATAAATTGCCATCAGTAGTCAAGATTTGATTTGAGTCTTGACCAGGCCAGGCGTGACTATTTACGATCACCATCCCATTGTGATACAAATCAATACAGGACAAGCTACACCATTGTGTAAAACCAGTTTGGCCTGTATTGTTGTCCATTTCCATTGTATGAACCAAGTTTCTATCAACAAATAAACAAAACCTCCGTCCCTATTGCAAATCTAGGTGTCTGAAAAAGTCCACTAAGATATATCGCAAAACAGACACACTCCTAATTCCATGGACCATAGTTTAGTTAAGACTGCACAGGACTTCATTAGTGTGTAGCTGCACCTAGCTGAGGGGAAGTGTGTTTCTCAGTGCAAGGAGAGACAGTGTGCCGAATGCAGCAAGTTCTGTATTTGGAGCCAAGCATGTCAGCAGAACAGGGTTGGATGCCTGAAAGCTTTTTGTTGTTGATTGATTGCTGTCTTGAATTAAAGCTGGCAATTTTGTTGAAGAGACTGTGAGTTTGCCTCTACATTGAGACTAGTTCCCTACAGCTGTTAATTATTAATAGTTAAAAAGTTTGAGACCAAATTTTGTAGTGGCCTCCAATTCCTCCCCCAGCACCATTGACAGCCCGGACACTTACCTGTCTCTGCTCCACAGAGATCTTCCTCAATGGCACAACCTCTTCTAGAAAAGCTTCCACTACTGAGTCCAGCTTCTCCCACCAAGACTTACCCCAATCTCTGATCATTCCAGTGAAAAGTTGGAATTTAGCTCATTTCCGTGGAGCAAGGTGTTTTGTCAGCGGTGTGGAGGAGGCCATCCAAGACCAATCATTGTAAGTCCATTTTACAATGTACCCTCATCTAACAGACTTTTTATGTCTTTACAGTTTTTATGAACAAATGCCTGTAAATGTTTTGGCTTTTCTTTCTGCTATTCGCAACATTAACCAAAATCCAGAAATTTTGCCCAATATTACACTGGGATTTCATGTTCTAGATTCTTGTTTACATGCTAGTATGACCGTAAGGAATGTTCTAAGCATTTTATCTGGACCACAGAAGACAGTCCCTAATTATTCATGTTCTGGAGAAGGTAAACTGGTGGGTTTTATTGGAGATCATTATTCAGCGACAACAATTCCAATGGCACAAATAATTGGAGTCTATGGATACACACAGGTAGGTTCTTTGACTTTTATCTTTGCCTTCAAGACCACCCTGTGAAACATAATAAAGTGAAGCCACACTGAAAAACACGCATTTTATGAAACTGCACTGTAATTATCCTGAGGAGTAACTGTTTTGTGCATTGGGCTCCTTCTTGACCTCCTGTATTCTTGTTAGAATTTAAAGGACAATGGAATTTTTAGTACTTTATCCCTTATTAACTTCCTATCCCCCTGAGTGCAGCCCACCTAGAAAAATACTTCCTCCCAATTCACACAATCTTTACTGCGAGGACCTGCTCAGAACTGCACAACCTTGACAAGCAAAACATCCTGACCACGGAGGTACCGAGCAGAATAGCCGAGCTAAATACTGGCCGAGCTGAATACCGCTCGGCGGCATTTGGCTATGCACTCACTGCCGTTCAGCCCCTATGAGAATAAGGGGTCTATTCACGAAGCTGCCGAAGGATCTGGCCGTAGCTTCGGCCGATCCTTCGGCTAGCTTCGGCCCCATACATTCACATGCACCCACTACACTATCTTCTAGTACATGTATGATTTCTAGGAGGGGAAACACTGAAAGTGTACTTAGCTTAGGCTGCAGGCTCCACAAATTCCATGATGAGCAGGACTTGGCCTAGGAAAAATGGCTTCTCGTTGCAGTCTCTGCTAAATCCTTAGTACAGTATGTCCTGGTCTTGAAGCAAGTCCTCTCGTCTTGTGAAGCGCCCTCGTACTATCCCCTCCTGTGAAGCCCTGGTCTTGTGAAGTGCCGTGCTGGTGAACTGCTGTGTTACCTTTCAGCTACTGGCTTTTTATTGAGAGAAACTGGCCTAAAACTTTGGAAGCTACGCCCCTTTCACCTTTAGGAAAATGCAATACAGTTTCCCACCTCTAGGTGGCAGCGTTGTACCATAAATTGCCATCAGTAGTCAAGATTTGATTTGAGTCTTGACCAGGCCAGGCGTGACTATTTACGATCACCATCCCATTGTGATACAAATCAATACAGGACAAGCTACACCATTGTGTAAAACCAGTTTGGCCTGTATTGTTGTCCATTTCCATTGTATGAACCAAGTTTCTATCAACAAATAAACAAAACCTCCGTCCCTATTGCAAATCTAGGTGTCTGAAAAAGTCCACTAAGATATATCGCAAAACAGACACACTCCTAATTCCATGGACCATAGTTTAGTTAAGACTGCACAGGACTTCATTAGTGTGTAGCTGCACCTAGCTGAGGGGAAGTGTGTTTCTCAGTGCAAGGAGAGACAGTGTGCCGAATGCAGCAAGTTCTGTATTTGGAGCCAAGCATGTCAGCAGAACAGGGTTGGATGCCTGAAAGCTTTTTGTTGTTGATTGATTGCTGTCTTGAATTAAAGCTGGCAATTTTGTTGAAGAGACTGTGAGTTTGCCTCTACATTGAGACTAGTTCCCTACAGCTGTTAATTATTAATAGTTAAAAAGTTTGAGACCAAATTTTGTAGTGGCCTCCAATTCCTCCCCCAGCACCATTGACAGCCCGGACACTTACCTGTCTCTGCTCCACAGAGATCTTCCTCAATGGCACAACCTCTTCTAGAAAAGCTTCCACTACTGAGTCCAGCTTCTCCCACCAAGACTTACCCCAATCTCTGATCATTCCAGTGAAAAGTTGGAATTTAGCTCATTTCCGTGGAGCAAGGTGTTTTGTCAGCGGTGTGGAGGAGGCCATCCAAGACCAATCATTGTAAGTCCATTTTACAATGTACCCTCATCTAACAGACTTTTTATGTCTTTACAGTTTTTATGAACAAATGCCTGTAAATGTTTTGGCTTTTCTTTCTGCTATTCGCAACATTAACCAAAATCCAGAAATTTTGCCCAATATTACACTGGGATTTCATGTTCTAGATTCTTGTTTACATGCTAGTATGACCGTAAGGAATGTTCTAAGCATTTTATCTGGACCACAGAAGACAGTCCCTAATTATTCATGTTCTGGAGAAGGTAAACTGGTGGGTTTTATTGGAGATCATTATTCAGCGACAACAATTCCAATGGCACAAATAATTGGAGTCTATGGATACACACAGGTAGGTTCTTTGACTTTTATCTTTGCCTTCAAGACCACCCTGTGAAACATAATAAAGTGAAGCCACACTGAAAAACACGCATTTTATGAAACTGCACTGTAATTATCCTGAGGAGTAACTGTTTTGTGCATTGGGCTCCTTCTTGACCTCCTGTATTCTTGTTAGAATTTAAAGGACAATGGAATTTTTAGTACTTTATCCCTTATTAACTTCCTATCCCCCTGAGTGCAGCCCACCTAGAAAAATACTTCCTCCCAATTCACACAATCTTTACTGCGAGGACCTGCTCAGAACTGCACAACCTTGACAAGCAAAACATCCTGACCACGGAGGTACCGAGCAGAATAGCCGAGCTAAATACTGGCCGAGCTGAATACCGCTCGGCGGCATTTGGCTATGCACTCACTGCCGTTCAGCCCCTATGAGAATAAGGGGTCTATTCACGAAGCTGCCGAAGGATCTGGCCGTAGCTTCGGCCGATCCTTCGGCTAGCTTCGGCCCCAGGACCCCTTCGGTTCAGTGGAACCGAAGGGGTGCTGTACAGGCTATTCACAATAGCCTGTACAGCTCCCGATCATGGCCGAGCGGCTCAGCCGAGCCGAACGCATATGCATCGGCTCGGCTGAGCCGTGCTGAAAGACGAAGCTGGCCGAGCGGCCGGCCGTTCGTGGGCCGCT
>NW_017308638.1:140308-159099 GCF_000935625.1 Nanorana parkeri | reverse complement strand
TTCTGACATCGATCGTGTCAGAATAAAGAAAAAAAAAAGACACATCAGTGTTTCTCTCCTTGGCGGCCGGGAGCGGGAGGCTCCCAGAGCGCCCGGGAGAGGTTTTTTTTTCGTGACAGCAGCAGAGCCGCCGGACAATAGGGCGGAGCTAGCTGTCACTTTTTAAACTTTTAAAAACTTTTTTCACTCTTTTTCTGTTGTGCTCGGTACCTCTGAGGGACCGAGCAGAACCCTCAGAGGCTCGGCGGCATTCGGCTATTCACTCACTGTTGTTCGGGATCTTTAAGAATAGCAGGAAAAGGAGTGAGTAGCCTGCAGGAGGTTCGGCTCAGCCGATCCAGATGTTGGATCGGCTGAGTCGAACTCCTCCTGCACTTTGGGTCGGCCGAACATGCTGAGCATGTTCGGCCGACCCGAAGCCACACGAAGCAAGCCGATGTACGGCTGATTTCAGCCGATGTACGGCTGAAATTAGCCGTACCAGCCTGAAGTGAATAGCCGAACAGTGTTTGGCTCACTTCACTTCAGATCGGTCATTCACTCGGCTGCCCTCGGCAGCTTCGTGAATAGACCCCTATGTCAAACGGCAGTGAGTAGCCTGCCGTAGGTTCGGCTCAGACCAAACCAGATGTTTGATCGGCTGAGTCGACCTCATTCTCTACTTCGGCTCAGCCGATCATGCACAGCATTTTCGGCTGAACCGGAGCCAGCCAAAGGCAGACAATGTACGGCTGATTTCAGCCAATGTAAAATCTGCTGTAAAAACCTGAGGAGAATAGCCGAACAGCGTTCGGCTCACTTCACTTTGGGTCGGTTATTTACTTGGCTAACTTCTGCAGCTTTGTGAATAACCCCCTTATTTGGACTTGACTAGCAAATTAAAGCAGAACTCCAGCTAACACGTTGTAACCAGTTACAGCAACAGTTTGTTTTTCCTTTTGGAATAAAGTTTTACATAAAATAATACATTCTGGCAATTTTAAGACCAGATGTCAGTAATAAATGATTTGTCTGAACCAGCCAACATCCACTTTTGCTGGACAGCTTGGTCTGTTAAAGGAAGTTGAAACATAACAGGATTACTGGTCAGATCACCAGGTGAAAATAAAAGGAAAACCCTTAAAATAAAAAAACTTCTGCTGCAATATATTAAAACAGTTTTATTTTGGGTGTACAATTTATTGACCGATTAAGTGATGACTAGGAAATTAGCTGTCCCATATTACACAACTATTTTATCAATCATCCCACAACTTATGCACTTCCGCACCTCTGAGATCAAACAGTGTGCAGGGTCTGGGCTTCTCATTCTTAACCTCTCCCCCTTCTCTGAAAGGAGGAGAGGGGGAAAGAGTGAGAAACACACACAGGCCGATGCTCAGAGGAGGAAGGGAAGCATGAGAGAGACCGACCGACCAATGCAGAGAAGCTCTCAGCGTCGGTCGGTCGATCTTTCTCCCTCACTTTCTCTCCCCCCCGCCCCCCAGTCTCTAGCACATCCCCGGGGACTCTGTCTGCAGGGAAACACTTACATTTCCTCCAGACAGCCGACCTGCAGCTCCTCTTCAGCCACATTCTCAGACGCTTCTGCCCGGGGAAAGCAAGCTCCGCCCCCTGCACGCACGTCTGAGGAAGATTCCAATAGCAGGCAGGCAGGGGGGGCCCGGGACATGCCAAATTGCATTAGTCTTATAATTTTATAATAAAAAGTTATAGCTTGGAGCCAGGCCGCCTTTCAACTTCAGTGGCTGTACCCCCCTGATGGCGGCCTTGCAGGATACGATCTCGGGGGCCCCCTTCTTCCTCGCTGGCCCCCTCCCCCAAGTGGCGGAATGCCAGGGCCCGGTCGCAATTGGGCCCGCTGCGACCCTGGTAGTTCCGCTAGTGGCTCTGGGCTACAAATCCCAGAGACGTAAAGATTATCCTAAGGATGAGCCCAGCTGTAAAGCTTGGCAAAACTTTAATTTCTATTTGTTGTCTGTTCTTGCAGTAAAAGCTTTACAGCTGGGCTCATCCTTGCGATAAGCTTTACGTCTCTCCCTGGTAGTTCCGCTAGTGGCTCTGGGCTACAAATCCCAGAGACGTAAAGATTATCCTAAGGATGAGCCCAGCTGTAAAGCTTGGCAAAACTTTAATTTCTATTTGTTGTCTGTTCTTGCAGTAAAAGCTTTACAGCTGGGCTCATCCTTGCGATAAGCTTTACGTCTCTGGGATTTGTAGTCCAGAGCATTACACAGGCCCAGCTGGTTGTGCCTCCAGAGAGGCAGTGCAAGCTGTCAATCATCCAGCGGAGTGGATCTCGACAGTATTGCCATCTCAGCTGTGGAGCGGCCCTGCGTTCTCAGCATAGCAGCTATATCCTGAGTTTTGGGTCACCGGAGGACACAGTATATATCCTCCTGTGACCCTGAGGAGCGCTATGGGCAAGAAAGGTTTCCCCATAGTTTCTTTTACCTACCAGCTGAAATAATAGGCATCCAATGCACTCTGACCCCACAAATGGCTTTATTAAACTCCAAATTAACAAATTACTAAGAGTTAGAAGCGTAATGGCACACATTCAATTCACAACTTGTTTAGTGAATAGTTACTGCAGACAATGAAACCTTCTTAATATATCTGAACTAATACATAGAGTAAAGAAGGCTTATACACATCACTATAATCTTTCTCCTTGGCTCCTCCTGAAGCAAGCAGTACATGCTCAGTTTTTTTTTTTTTAACAATACATTTTTATTAAGGAGCAGGTCATCCGTATATGGCATAATCAGTGCAAATGAGATCATATACTTTATTTTGCTTTTACATGACACTGAAAAAGTACAGTACAGGTAGAGGACTAGTTACTGTATACATATAGATTAAGCACTCTTCCAATAACATGCCAATAATGATACATCAAGTAACTACGGATCATACATGTAGACCTGTTAAATTAACTTTATAATCATAACCTAGAGAAATTGAAATAAAGGAGAAATAGTGTCGGCCGGCACGGTCCCGTGCGACCGGCAGCAGAGATCAGCAGAAGATCAGGATGAAACATACACAACACATACGTTGTGAATTGATCAGAACATCAAAACTACCAGCTTACGGTTTAGGCATATAATATTGTAACCAGGATTCCCAGAGGTGTTGGAATCTCCCATGGCTCTGGGTTCTATAAGAGATTGCCCTCTCATATTCACACTGGGAATGCACTTTCTATAAGGTTTCAGACAGAGCAGGTATCTCACTTGATTTCCAGTATTCTGCTATCAATGGCCTGGCCGCAAATAGAAAGTGCATCACCACCGTCCGAACTTCCAGAGGTTACCTCTCTATACCCACACTAAGGTGCGCCAGTTGGGGGTCAGGGTGACCACGGTCTTCCATAACACCTCAGCAGTGCCACAGGCTGATAGCTTCCATGCCACGCCGCATTGAGGCAGTAATTGCTGCAAAAGGGGCCCAAACCAAGTACTGAGTACATATGCATGCTTATACTTTTCAGAGGTCCGATATTGTTCTAGGTACAATCCTTTTTTATTGATTTGGTTTTATTGATTGCATGTAATATTCTATTTTTCTGAGATTGTGGATTTGGGGTTTTCATGAGCTGTAAGCCATAATCATCACAATTATGACAAATCACGGCTTGAATTATCTTGCTTTGCATGTAATGAGTCTATCTCATATATTAGTTTCACCTTTTAAGTTGAATTAGTGAAATAAATGAACTTTTTCACGATATTCTAATTATTCAAGTTTCACCTGTAGGTGGTCTTCATGCGTGACATATGGAACTCGTGATTAGCAATAAGAAGGAGCCTAAGGTCATGCCGGGCCTTAGTGAGGTCGTGGAGGGTGGCAGGGGAAGGAGTAGTTTTGTGGAGCCTTTCCAAATTTTTAATGGTTTGCAAGAGGGTCAGGTATCTCTGCAGTCTCTGCTTCCTAGCCCTAGAGGCAAGCTGTATCAGCAAACCTCGCACAAAGGCCTTATGGGCGCACCATAACGTAAACGGTTGCAAGTCAGGGGATGCGTTGCGTTCAAAATAATCCTTCAATTGAGAGGCCACTTGCTTCGAGTGAGCGGGATTGGAGATTAAGGATACGTTATTCCGCCACAGAGGTCTAGGCAGAAGGGCAGGGGCGGGGCCCACCGTCAGAGTAATCGGTGCGTGGTCCGACCACGTAATATTGTGGATAGTGACCTCTGTAGCTTGTTGTAAAAGCCACTGATCGGCAAGTAAGAAGTCAATTCTCGAATATGATTTGTAAGGGGGAGAGAAAAAAGTATAATGCCGGTCTGTCGGGTGAAGGCAGCGCCAAACATCGTACAGCTTTTCTTTCAGAAGTAGCTTCTTGATAGATGGCCTGCGCGGGTGGGTCCTTCTGGATACATCTAAAGCTGGGTCTGAAATCAAATTGAAATCCCCACACAAAAGCAAGCAACCTCTTTGCACAGAGCGGATTTTATTCAATAGCGCTTTAAGGAAGGAATGTTGGTTAACATTGGGTGCATACAAGTTCACAAGAGTATAGCATATCGAATTCAGTTCACAGACTAAGACAATAAATCTACCATTAGGGTCGATAATTGATTCATGAAGCAGAAAAGAGACAGACCGTCCTATTGCTATCAGTACCCCCCATTTTTTAGAGATAGCGTTAGAGAAAAAAACATTGGGGAACTTCTGATGTTGAAACTTAGGCGCTCCTTCCTTGCAGAAGTGAGTTTCCTGTGCGCATAAGATATCGCATGAGTGAAATTCAGACTCCTGCCATAGTTGGGTTCTTTTAGGGGTTGTTGAGCCCCTTAACATGTAAAGAGAGAATTTTAATACTCATCCCAGATATGCCAGCGTTCAGATGGGTCCCAGGCTGGTCCGTTTATATTGAGGTCATACCCCCAAAAAAAGGGAGAGGTCCATCGCAGGAGCAAGGAGGGTCCCCCACATCTCAGATTCCTATTGAAATGGTCAGTCTCTGTGTTGTCCATCCTGAAGGCAAGAGAGGAAAGGAAAACGAGAAAAGAAAAAGAAAAAACAGGAACTGGGAGCAAGCATCCAAAGAAAAAAACAAGTCAACATTACCCAATCCGGTAAAAAAAATAAAAAACAGTGAGCAGCGACAAGCGGTGCTCAAAGTAGTAGAACTCAGCTGCATTTTCCAACCGGGGGTTAGAGAGGCAGAAACCGACGCCGCGGTCCAGCCAAGGCATCAAGGTGGCGAGCTTAAGCTTAGGCAAGCGCTTGCATCCGACCGCCAGGCAGAAGAAGAAGCATAGAGACGGGGCATGTAGCATCATCAGCCAACATCGGTTATGTCACAGGCATGCTCGTCAATAGGGATCCCCCATTTCTTCAGTAGAAGCAACCCGGAGGCCACATCAGAGATAGTATATGATTTTCCACTTCTGATGAGGAGCAATTTGGTGGGGTATCCCCACCTGTAAGGTACTTTGCGGTCCTGAAGAGCTTTCGTGATGGGTAACAACCTTTTTCTGGCAGCGATGGTAGCTTGTGACAAGTCTCTATAGAAGGAGATTGAGCCATAGGGGTCAGGCAGAGGGGTAGCGGAGCGAGAAAGGGACATCAGCTGGTCCTTTACACGATAACAGTGAATGTGGGCTATCACGTCCCTAGGCACTGAGTCTGGTAGATGGGCTGGTTTCGGCAGCCAGTGGGCCCGGTCAACAATGGTCTCATAGGCTGACAGAGAGGGCATTAGATCTTTGATCAGGTTTTGCACAAAGTCCCGCAGCTGTACCGGAGGTACATTTTTAGGGACACCTTTGAACTTTATATTGTTCCGTCGGGCTCTATCTTCCAGGTCTGCCAATTTCAGGGCCAAGGTACGGAGCTCAGCAGATGTGCCAGCACAGGCATCCACCAGTTCGTTATGGGCTTCAGCATATTCTCCCATCTTATGCTCAACATGGTCCACTCTGTCCCCCAGCTCATGAATCTCTCGCCTCATCTGCTGCATGATGGACAACATATCACTGTGTATGGAGCTGCGTAATGACACCGACATCCTTCAGGACATGTGTCCACTACAGGGGAATCAGTGGTAGGGAAGTTGTCAATGAGATCATGGAGTTCCCTAGTGTCATCTAGAGGAAGAAGTACCTGGGGTGTAGAGGATTCCTGAGTCTATCTCCTCTGATGAGAATCCTGCGGGCTGTCGACGAGGAGCTGCTGGGCGGTGTAGTGCCCCGGGTACCACCATCCCGTAGTGCAGAAATCTACGGCGTGTCCCTTATGCTGCGGGGCAGGGCCACGCATGGGGCCTCATGTAGCTCCGGCGCCATCTTGCCTAGCCGGAGATTCGGCTACAGTGAAGAAGTCGGTCAGCTTGCGGGGACCGCGCTTCTTCGTTTTTCTCCCCATATAGGCGGGTGTCAATTGCGGGTCCTCTGCTGGGGGGTCGGATGGGATAGTCTAGTTGATGGGGATGTCGCTGGCTAGCTCTAAGGGCTGCAGAGCCTCTCTACAGTGCGACCATCTTCTCCGGCGTCAGACAAAGTGCTTAATATATTCCTTGTCTGAAACTCAAATATTGTCTTCATATTATTACTAACATACACTATCAACTAACTCAGTTTACTATGCTTATATGTATTATTATTGGCAAGACCGAGATACATGACCCTACTCTCAGATATACCATATCATGCTTCCCATTCTATAGCAAGTAGCTTCAAGTGTTGAGACCTACCGCCCTAAGTTACTTGTTCTTCTTTACCTTGTCTCCTCTCCCTTCCCTGTCTTCTCCTTCCCCTCCATTCATTCTTAAGGTTCCACAACTTACTTATTCCTATTTTGCATCAACTTTAGTTTTCACTATTGGACATTATTTTCACCACAATGGAAAATATTCACAACATTTCTTTATGTCATGATTATATGTTATGCATGGGCCATACCCCATTATTGTGGTGATATTATATGTATCCCTTGCTGATATCTGAGTGATTGGGCATATCTAATATTAGTTACAAACATTAAAAAATATTTTTTTTTCTGTTTTGAAGATCAGTTATGGAGCTACAGACTATTCTCTAACCGATAGGTTTCTCTATCCTCATGTATTCCGGATGGTTCAGAATGATCATGTTCATTTTATGGCTGTAATTAGGTTGTTGAAATATTTTGGCTGGACTTGGATTGGAATAATTGCATCAGAAGATGATGCCGGAGACAAAGATAAAGAGATATTAATGAAGTACATGAAAAATAATGGTATTTGTGTTGAATTTACATTATTATTTGGACCTTATATGTATAATGGGCCCATTTATGCAAAGCACACTGTACAAAATGCCATTTCTGTTATTGAAGCCTCCAATGCTAAAGTAATTGTATTATGTGGATCTTATATCAGTCACGATGCATTTAGTATATATTTATATCATACGAATGCTCTCTTTAATAAAACATTTATTGTCGCTCCTCTGAGGCATCTTATCTTTTCTATGTATAGTCCAGTAGCTGAATTTAATGGTAGCTTATCTATAGAATTATACCCTTTATCGTTTCCAAATAAAGAAAATTTTTTTGATGGAATTGACAAGACGTATATCGTAAATAATTCAACAAATTCCTTCTACATTTTATCAATTGCAAAGTGTATGTCTGCCAACAAAAGAAACAGAAATAGCACCATATTATGTCCATTTAGCTATAATGGTTCTGTGGATGAAGAAATGTATCCAAATTTATTTAATTTGGTGCATCAAGGAACCTCTCCACGAATTTATTATGCGGTAGAAGCTATGGCCAAATCATTTCATGATATGAATCTGTTCTATGAAGGAAAATTGTCTGATAAGGAACCTCATTATTACAGACATAAGGTAGAGTAAAAATTGTCTGATAAGGAACCTCATTATTACAGACATAAGGTAGAGTACACAATCTTCTGAAGGGATTTTAGGAAATGTATAAAGTAATATGTTACTGGAGTTGATGATCATTTGAAAGGTAAAAGTGATACAGTGATATTTCAATTATGAGCTAAAAGAATTGTAGCAATGTTTGGCTTGTGCTGTAACAGTTTGTGGGGGATGCTGACGTTATCAAAGGATTAGGATCTGGTATGGACATCTAGGAGAAACCCCCTTTTTAGTTTTTTAAATGGGATTCCCCTTTTTTATCCATATCAGTCCCTAATCAAGAATATGGGTTTGTTACTGACTTGGGGTGGGGCACAATATTTTTATTTCTGGTTTTGTCTCTGAAATTTTGAGAAATAAAAAATGACATGGCATGTACATTTTGCTGCACTACATCCTACACATCCTACAGGTGCACCACTTCACAAGCAGGTGATGTTTGAAGTAAAAATAATTTGTAATGTTTCACTTTATTATTAAAAGAGCTGCTCAACGCTTTTGATTTTTTAAAACTCCAATGGCATTTGGAATTACATAGTTACATAGTATTTGAGGTTGAATAAAGACATTAGTCCATCAAGTCCAACCTATTAGGATCTCATTCTAGGAGTACCTGTACCCCTGAATTATCATTCAAACTTACAACAGGTTCAGCATGCCTCCCATGAACCCTACCCAAGTATGTCTAACTGATTACTACTAGCAATGAGTTGAACATATCTCAGCCACTTCTTTTTGTTTATAAATAAATCAGCTGGCTATTCCCTTCCTCTATAACAAACCCTTTTAATCAATTAAGTTCTGCTATAGATGTTAAGGGGGACCCCCACTCCCACAAACAAACAACATAGGGTCCCTTCCAAATTCCATACTAGGCCCTTAGGGGTTGTGTGGATTGTAAAGGGGATTAGTAAGTATAGGAGCATCACCTGCACACCAGCACGATAAAGACTTAATTGTCAGTGAAAATCCATTTATTGATACCAGTCAATAGTCAAAGTATCATCAAGCGCTTTTTCGGGGCCGCTGCGGGTCCCCTTCATCAGGATCAGAGTAAACATACTTGTGATCAAGAAACACCACCTATATATAAACACAGAATATAATCATAAACCCCACCCCTCGGCGTCCTAATGACGTCATGTTCCCGCCAAGTACATTCAAAAAGTAAATACTGGAGATACAGCAACTACAGCAAAAACAGTGCAGGGATCTCAATGCAAAATAGTGATCAGAATATGTATTTCAATTTGGGAACATAAGAGTAAACATATCATCCATGGGCTGCTTAAATATTTACTGCTGATATTGTTAAAATGTTTATATGCAGAACGGCAAAAGCCGTGGTTGTCATGGGGACCGGGACGCTCGACAATAGGGGAGATTTTAAAGGGGAGCCCCATGCAAAAAAGAGAAAATAAACTTTAGGTTAAATCCCACACAAATAACATGGGTACCCCATGAAATCCATTACCAGGCCCTTTTATTCTGAGCATACATCCTGGCAGGCAGAAAAGTGGAGGTATGAGCATGCACCCTCCGGACCATAACAAGCCTCGTTAGCCTCAACACATAGGGGTGCCCACCTCTGGAAATTGATACTGTGCTAAATCTTACATTTCCTCCACACAAAAGATTATGATCCACACTAAATAGGAAAAAACTGTACTTACAAGATGATGGGCAGAGAAGAGGGATCTCAGTGTTGTATGTCACTAGAACTCCTTTACTGACAAACCTACTTAAATGACTGCCTAGAAAGAAGGTCTGGAGGGTGCTATTGGCTGTGAACTTTGGCCCCTGCAATTTTCTTATATATTTAAAGACGTTATAAATGCTTCTTTAATGGAAGCAAACATCAAGGTTTTACCCAGGTGGCAGTTGGTTCACTCATGTTTTTCTGCCATTTCTCAGAGCATGTCACCCTTATGTTCATAGTGTGGTAATCCATTATTAACTGAGTTTTTTACTACGGCCGGCCCGGAGCTCTCTAGATCTGAGCGGGCGTGTTTAGACGTCCGCTCAGACACGGGAAACGGCCGAAATGTAAAACCAGGCAGCGATGCCTGTTACCATACAAGCGATCCGCCGGCTGTAGAGCCGGCGGATCGCGTGCATGGGGTGCCGATCGGTGCCCCCCTCTGGGGTTCCCCCCCGTCCTCTTTATGTCTCCATAAAGAGGACCTGTCACATATTTTGCTATCACATAAGGGGGTTTTATTAGCCCCTGTATGTGATAGCAATAAAGTTTAGTGGGGGGAAAAAAAAGGAAAAAAAAATGTAAGTCCCCCCCAAAAATGTAAAGTTACACATAAAAAAGAATAAAAAAAACAAAAAAATACATACATACACGCATGCAAACATGCGTCGTGGGCGCATACGTGCAAAAAAGACGATTGCGCCCATTACGCCGCACGTGTTACATATCGCCGCGAACGTCCGAGTGAGAGCAATAAGTCTAGGGCCATCAATCACTGATAACACTAAACTGATGAGCGGTAAAAGCTTTTAAAGTGTCGCCTATGGGAAATTTTGGGTATGGTAGTTTTCTGCGATGTCGCGGGTGCGCGCAATTTTAAAGCATGACATGTTTGGTGTCTATTTACCCGACGTGACCCGATCTTTTATATTTTACCAAAAAACTGGGTAATAATAAATGTTTCCTAACATAATGTAAAAAATACTTATTTTTTTCAAAATTTTCTGTAGTTTTTCCTAATTATAGTAAAAAATACCCTCCCCAGTGGCTTAAATACCACCAAAATAAAGCTCTATGTGTCCCAAAAAATGGTACAAAATTCATTTCAGTAAAGCGTTGCATGACGGAATAAACGTCAGTCAAAGTATCGCAGCGCTGAATACTGAAAAATGGCCTGGCTAGGAAGGGGGTCTAAACACCTGGTCTTGAAGTGGTTAATAAAGTAGAAAGGATCATATTGGCCAACAGATGCTTTTTTTAAATTGCACTGGGGTTCTAAGACCTACTCAGTTTGACTTTATAGCTTTTCTTTGTAAGGCGGAACCATCATTTTATTTTGATCTATGAAAGAAGTTTTATAGTAATCCTGAATTTCTTGATGGCCCATCCCTCCTATGTGTTTAGGTTTCTTTAGCTCATCTTACCTTGGAATTAATACAGAAGTATTTATAAAGCTGAAATGTTGAAAGTTTAAAAAGTTTGTCAAGGTCAGGGGTAAGCTACAAAATAAGTCTAACATTTTTGGCAGGATCACCATTTTTTAGGCTGCTAATCCCCTGTACCAAGACAGTTGTTAGGTGTGTCAGCTCTTCTTTTATTATAAATTATGAAATCAGGGGTTTGTAACTTAATGAAAAAAGCAAGGTAGAATGGCCTGTGAGTTCTATACCTAGATGTCTGATACTAGGGGAATACCAAAGTAAGGGGTAGAATGCCTGTAAAAATGTATTCCCTGAATAATCCCAATATTCAAAATCTAGCATAATATTTACAAAAGGGTGAAGAGTTTGGAGAAGGCAGGAGAAGGGAACAATCTAGGACAACAAAGCTGAACTGGAAAGTGAGCTGAATGGGAAATTATTTCCAAATCAGCCATTTTAACCTGGATTGCTCACTTCTCCTGCTTTCTCCAAACTCTTCCCCTTTTGTAGATAACCCTGTAGAATTTTGTTTAATACACGTTGTAATGAGCTAGACAAAGTGAGTTTTGATTTCCTAAAAGGGAAAGAGCTGGCTCTGTTAAACTTGAAATAATATGGTCACCAAATAGACTGATTTTATGAGTATAATCTCTGAGGGAGACACTGCTAATCTGGCTCTTAGATTGTACACTTTCTGTTAAGGGCTCCATTATAAGGGCAGATATTCATTGAGATCGAGGGCAGCCCCGAATCCTGCCATTTGTAATCAAAAATATGTGAAATAAAATTCCTGAGGCATATACTTGAGCTGAATGCTTGGATTTCAAAGCTAAAATAGTTAAACGAGGGATCCTATAACACCACATTTTTGGAGAACATGTTTCATATAGTCCTAATGGATCTTGTCAAACGATACTAAAAATCTATTGTCAATAACAGGGGTGGGTACATTTTAAAATGTCTATTCAAATTTAACAACCTGCATGTTACATCGGGTGCTTGTCTGTCTTTGACAAATCAAATGTGATCAGCTTAATAATTTTTGGGAATTTAACTAGTAAACAAGTATTGACCAAGGCTTTAGAAGAAATCTTAAGGTCAGTATTTAGAAATGATTTCCTTGTGACAGATTGCTATTCCTTATTTAACACAAGTTTGTTTTTCTTTCAATATTCATGTTGAAGTTGCATCAATATTTAAGAAAAGTTAAATATGCATTTGGTTTAGATGAGCCGGCACCATTATTTAATGAATACGGAGAATTTTCTAGGACAACAAAGCTGAACTGGAAAGTGAGCTGAATGGGAAATTATTTCCAAATCAGCCATTTTAACCTGGATTGCTCACTTCTCCTGCTTTCTCCAAACTCTTCCCCTTTTGTAGATAACCCTGTAGAATTTTGTTTAATACACGTTGTAATGAGCTAGACAAAGTGAGTTTTGATTTCCTAAAAGGGAAAGAGCTGGCTCTGTTAAACTTGAAATAATATGGTCACCAAATAGACTGATTTTATGAGTATAATCTCTGAGGGAGACACTGCTAATCTGGCTCTTAGATTGTACACTTTCTGTTAAGGGCTCCATTATAAGGGCAGATATTCATTGAGATCGAGGGCAGCCCCGAATCCTGCCATTTGTAATCAAAAATATGTGAAATAAAATTCCTGAGGCATATACTTGAGCTGAATGCTTGGATTTCAAAGCTAAAATAGTTAAACGAGGGATCCTATAACACCACATTTTTGGAGAACATGTTTCATATAGTCCTAATGGATCTTGTCAAACGATACTAAAAATCTATTGTCAATAACAGGGGTGGGTACATTTTAAAATGTCTATTCAAATTTAACAACCTGCATGTTACATCGGGTGCTTGTCTGTCTTTGACAAATCAAATGTGATCAGCTTAATAATTTTTGGGAATTTAACTAGTAAACAAGTATTGACCAAGGCTTTAGAAGAAATCTTAAGGTCAGTATTTAGAAATGATTTCCTTGTGACAGATTGCTATTCCTTATTTAACACAAGTTTGTTTTTCTTTCAATATTCATGTTGAAGTTGCATCAATATTTAAGAAAAGTTAAATATGCATTTGGTTTAGATGAGCCGGCACCATTATTTAATGAATACGGAGAATTTGTTTATCACTACAAAATAACAAATTGGATACATACGGATGAATACAATGCGATTTATA
Source organism: Nanorana parkeri (assembly GCF_000935625.1). Taxonomy (NCBI): domain Eukaryota; kingdom Metazoa; phylum Chordata; class Amphibia; order Anura; family Dicroglossidae; genus Nanorana; species Nanorana parkeri. The sequence continues at coordinate 145,901 of NW_017308638.1, read as the reverse complement.
AGGATGTGGGAAATTTTACATCCTGGGCACCAGAAGATCAGCAACTTCAAATGAATACTAATGCCATAACATGGAAGTTTGGTAATGAGGTAGGTCCATAATGTAAGCATGAATCAATAATAAGGATTAAGCCATTGAGCCTAAAACTGTTAATAGAAAACAAGAACTGAGTAGAGATAAATCATTGTTTGCATATTTTGCTCACAGAATTATATGTGTGATTGTACATATTCCTATTGTATGGGTTCCATAAGCATAGCTAGCAAATTCTACACTAATGTCTCACACCAATATACTTCCTATGAACCCGAGCGATTTTTAAATTTCTGCATTTTTTACCTGAGAAGTTGCTTTGACTGATATCATGTGGAGATCAAAGGTCAATCAACAATGTAATAAAGTTACATTGTTTTTCTGAATTATACTTCTGAAAAGTTCTAACCAACACTGTTTAGAGGATCAATATTTGACAGCAGCTACTGGTGTATTACTCAGTTAGTCTGGGCCATCATTTTAATTGCTGGCAGGAGAAGTGAAAGAAAGGAGAAAGGGGCAGGACATGCTACATATGCCCTGTGTACTTCAGTAAAAAAATTTTGGTGCATGCCTAAGGTCCCCAGCTGGCAATGTACATTATCTCTCTGGACAATTCTACTTTTATGTTTCTTGTTTGAACATGGTTCACTTACAGTAAGTGTACAGTGTGGCATTGCGTGGCAATACCACTGTGTTATGTGGCCTCAAAGTGACCCAGGATTCTCAGCCAGAGGGGCTGAGTGGTTCCAGGAAGAAAGTACTTGTACCAGGAAAGAACTGCCATTTCAGTTCTTTCCTTGTTTTCTGGATCCTGGTTGGGATCCTGGAGCCAGGAGATTTCTTGGAGCTCTGGGTGGGACAGAATCTCCAGTCCTGGGTCCATGGGTTAGTAGTGACCAGCACCTAATTGTGCACCTGTGTACATCCCTCATGAAGAGAGTGCTGGGACGTATTGAGGGCCCCACCTGTGAGTCAGGAGAGCTCCACCCCAGAGTCAGTATGTATTGGCCAGTGCAGCAGGGTGCTGCAGGTTTGTGAAGCCTATGGTGAGGATTGGCACGTTATTGAGATTGTCTGGTGGAACCACCCAGTGGCTCTGAAGATTGAGGCCGGAGCATCAGTGCTGCAAGAGATAACTATTAAACAACTGGGACACCGTGAGTGTATGGAACAACTCAGTGATTGGTGAGCAAATATATATATATTCTGCTGAAGACAAGCTATTGTATGTTGAGCTTCCTTGAGTATCTGCTGTTGAAAGACCAATACAGACGATGTGAGCTCCCCAACATCACAACAGATATTAACATTTCACCTAAAAATGAATAACTAATGAAAAAAATGCAATTATTGCTTTCTATAGAATAAGCTCAAACTCAATGGAGTGTTTGCTCTCCCAAATTTTTATAGTTACTGCCAGGCTGCTGTTCTCACTGGAGTCCTTAGAGATTGGTAAACATAGAAATCCAGCTAAGCACTACTGATCCTGACACAATGCTCTGGGTTCTTTCTCCTCCTTTACCTTATACTTCCACACTAATGATTTTGTCTTTCACAATGTTCAAGGGCAACAACATTGGATGTGTAACTCACCATTACTCCTATTGCTCCCATTGATACTTTTTACATTGACTCATGGTTCCCTACTTTCATAATAGTCCACCTGAGAAGTTTCTTCTTCTACAGTATGTAGTACAAGGACCCATCTTAAAACCTCTCTCAGCTATGATAGACACCAACAAATAACAGCAGCTCGACCAATGGAAACACACTTACTCTTCCATTTTATATAGTCCCTTCCAAAGCTGCTTTGTTCCTTTGCTGAACTAAACCCTCTTGAAATTGTGTTATCATCACCTGCTCCTCCCACCAAATGTGTCTCTCAGCTATCTAATTTTCTTTTGAAAATTAACTCTTCTCCATATCCACAATTTCTGTCAAAGTGGGAAGCAGACATTGGCTGTCTGAGAATCCTAAAAAAATATTTCCCATCTCTGTCATGGAATTTCTATATTTTGTAACACTGAGGAAATGTCTGTCTGACTTGCACAAGACTTCTATGATATTACATTCAATTTTTCCAGAGATGTCTCCTCAATGTTGGAGAGGCTGTGTGAATGTAGGTACTTACATTCATACAGTATATGGTGGATTTGGCCAGTGAATCAGACTCTTTGGACCACTGGATTTTACTTCCAGTGACTTTTGATCCATGGGTCATTCTGTATAATTGTACAACAAAACCAGCAGGCCGATGTCATGTAACCCACTGAACCTCATTTAGTCTAGGCAGTAAATCTTTTATTATTCTGGAAACAATTGAAAGTTCCTTTTATCGAATTATAGTTTTAGAAAATAGATCAGGTCCATTTAATGGAAGAATTGACTCATGAATCTAGAGATATTTGAAATCTTTTCTGCACACAAGAATAGTACGGACAGCGCTCTCGAATTGGGCCTGGGGAAATGGATTATGTAACTTTGCCTCGCCTGCAGCCCTGGGAGACAGGAGGAGTACCTGCACTTGTAGAACAAAAGAACAAATGTGAGGGCGCAAGACTAAAGGGGCGCTAAGGCGCTAAGAAAAAGGATAGGGGACCACAGATGCTTTATTGCCGAAGGCAACTGTGACCATAGCGTATACAGGATTTACGTGTTTTTGCCATAGAACACATTCCTGACCATTTTTCCCCAGCCGTGCGTTTCCAAAAGTTATGTAGACAAGAAAATTTTTGGATCTACAAACTCAATACGCTTGCCCAAAAAAGGATTAAACGAGGAATTGGAAATTTTAACCATTTTGTAACACATTGAGGCCCACTTAGGGCTCTGGACACACGGTTTAATTGGCTCTTCTCTTATATATCCCGTGTCCATTACCACGAGCACAGGTCTCATATAGGCACTTAATATCAGCCCTAGCCGCATGCTTATACAGAAACCAGACCACTTGCGTGCTCTTGTTCCATCTTCCCATTTCTTTTTTTAATTTCCCCATACATTTTAATTCTTACTATTTTCATAATTGACATACATTTTCAAATCTTGCAATGTTTTAAATTATATTATTTTATATATTTTGTATTAATTTTATACTTTTTATCATCTAGGCTCCAATTTACCCCCAAATTCTTCACCTTTATATTATGAATAATAAATAAACCATTCCTTATACAGACTACCCTCAATATAGGCTCTAAGTTATTAATATATAATAGCCCCTCCTTTTGTACATATTTATGCATGTATCCACATGCATACTCGGAGTCACAGTTTTAGCACATTACCACGGAACCTTTTAACCCTTTTATCGAATGCCCTGTTCATCCCCTCTTGACTCAAAAGATCGTTTTCCATACTAAAAATTATCATGTCTTTTATAACGAACCACTCAGGGTTTCGATGGCCATACTCTGGTTTTTACAATAAACTATTGATTTTCGTTTCCCTAAAATGCCTTATTCACAGTCTTCTAATTCTCTCCATCCCCACATTCAACGCACACACGGAACCCGCAAACATCCGCTGAGGCTCCAAACTCCGCCCAGCTGTCACATTTAAATCGGCGGTTTCCCGCCGCCGTCATACCATTCCTATTGAGCTTGTTAAAGAGGTAACATCCTCGAAACGCGTTGCTCCCGAGCATCCACCCACGACCTTACTGACCTGACCACTCTTCACCCTATCACTATCCCGGCCGACTTTCCATCCTACATCATCACCACGGTACGGGCACAGGTCTAGTCACGGTTCATACACAGTTCGAGTCCTTCCACTCGCAGCTGCAGCCACAGCAGCCCAGCCAGACGTCATTCCACACATCGCCGGCACTTTGCATCACAGTAGCGGGGACACGGACACATTTCGTGTGCCACTACCCGCACCCCCGTCCACCCCTCTCCTCTTTCTTCCCTGAGATGAGCAGCCCCAGGCAACATACCAGCCTTCATTGATTATACACGTTGGACATCACGATCTTCTCCACAGTCCTGTACTCATTTGGTCCGAGACCCACTCAAAGTAAGTGTTCCATCTCCTTTCGCTTCTCTCACTATGTTTAACTTAGTTATATAGCCCCTTTAGCCTTGCGCCCTCACATTTGTTCTTTTGAAATCTTTTCTGTAAAACATGGGCCTGCTGGGTCAGTTGTAAGACCTTAGGTTCATACTTGTATCTTATGTCATCTGCATCTTGATTTGCACTATGGCAATAGGTTAGATATATAACTGTATTAGGATATTGTCTTATTTCTATCTCCTGTATGTCTTTCCTCCTTCTTCTTATCCCTTTCTTACCTTAGTTTGTGCATTGTATACATCATAGTGTGACTGATAACATGCTGTGATTTTAACACCTGAAAATACATGTTCTACCTATTTTGAAAACTGAATAAATAATATATAAATAACACATAATTAACAGACCATAAATGATGATAGAGTGTAAAACTGGCCATCAACAGAAGATTTATACTGATGGAGAATAGATCAAAATATAACAGAGAAAAAGAGTACAGGGAGGAGTATTACTACAAGGATGAAGAGACCACAGCAATGTGAAATTGGCCAGCAGGCAATTTTAAATCATAGGACTAAGCCAAAATGCACTAGGGAAAAAATACAGGATAGTGCTTCGGAATATACTGTAATTCAGAGGATACAGTAGAGTTAAATTGATCAATGGCAGGGCAGTTTTAATCAGGGATAATAGGCCTAACTGGTTACATAGTATTTGGGTTTGAATACAGACATACGTCCATTAAGTCCAACCCATATAGGTCCACGCATCATCTCATTCTTAGGGATAGTGGTATCCCTGGATATTACGGTCCCTCAAGAAATTGATCAAACGTTTCTTGAACAAATCTACACTCTTTGGCTGAAATCACTGCCGATGGTAGTGATTTTTTTTAGCCATATCGGTTTAGTCTTTGATCTTTTGTTTTTGTTACCCAATGGTATACACTTTGAAATGGCAATATGTAATGTGTTCCTGAAGCCGTCCCACATTTGGTCTGAGTTCAGGTTTTGAAATGAGTTATCCCATTTTATTTCCCCCACTAGTTTGCACAACTTATCAAAGTTTGCCCTTCTGAAATGTAGGGTTCTTGTCCGCCCCGCCCTCTTTCCTTTCCTGTATTTAATATTGAAAGTAATCACATTGTGATCACTACTACCCAGTGTCTCCCCAATTACAATATCCTCGATTAATTCCCCATTATTAGTAATTATTAAATCTAGGATGGCATTTTTCCTAGTTGGAACCTCCACCATCTGTTCCAAGAAATTGTCTCGCAACAAGTTCAGAAATCGGCCCGCCTTTGTCGATCCTGAGGTACCATTAGACCAATTGATGTCCGGGTAATTGAAGTCGCCCATCACGACTACATTGCCCTCCCTCCCAGCTATTTCTATTTGGGAGTGTAGATTTGCTTCCCCCTCCTCTCCTATATTCGGAGGCTTATAGCAAATACCCACAATAAGTTTACGGCTAGGGTCCGCCATATCGAGCTCTAGCCATAAGGTCTCCACATCTTCTCCACTGTTTGACGTGATAT
>NW_017308638.1:106291-139925 GCF_000935625.1 Nanorana parkeri | reverse complement strand
GGGGTCGTGCCCAACCCCATCTAGTAATCTGTCAATTCGTTCCGCAATGTGTCGAACACGAGCCCCCGGTAGGCAGCACACTGTTCGACGCTCACGGTTCCGATGACAGACTACCCTGTCAGTCCGCCTGATGATGGAGTCTCCCACCACCAGGATCTGCCTCTCCTGACCCTCCATCCGGCTCCCCTGCTCGCTCGCTGGAGCAGTCACTCCCCCTCCGGATAGAGGATGCGTCCTGCTCCAGCAGAGTCCCCCCTGAACTAGTATCTCCAACATCATGCAACTTGGCAAACTTATTGGGGTGAGCCAGATTAGGGCTGACATCTCTAGCACTCTTCCCTCTCCCACGCCTTCTAACAGTAACCCAGCTCTCCACCTCGGGATCCTGCTCCTCCAACCCCCACTCCACCACAGCCTGGTGCGTTATGACTGTTATGCTCCTAAGTGTTGCCAGTTTCTTGCTTAGATCCAGAATCTGGGTTTCCAAACAAGCAACTTGCTCACATCTTGCACAAATGTATTCCCCCTCGAACGCATGGTCAAGGAACGCATACATTGCGCACGACATGCACCTGGTTGCATACCCAATCGTGGAAGACATTATTTTATTTCACCCTTCTTATTTATTTATTTACTTTTATATTATTTTTATGTAAATCGAGACTACTTATTTGTAATTTATTTATCTAAGGTTTAGTGGTTCACAAGTGGCACGTTCAATAACTTGTTTGTTAAACTAAATTTAATTTATACCACCGCCCTGGAATAAGTTACCAGCGCCCTGGTTAAACTTCAATTGTTTAACGCCACTTAGCTACCAGGCACTTTGTTTCCAAGCCCTGTGTGAGCAAGCTCAAAATGAGTGGTGCACTAGTTTATAATACACCTGCTCAATGAGAGACACCTGAGCTCAATTAACCCCTCCCCCTAACCAGAGCACTGCAAACCTGAGGGGGAAAAAAAGGGAACAGTTTAAGAACTGACAGAAAAGGAAAAAGTGTTTTTAAATACTAAAAAGGAAGGAAGGAAGCAGAGACAACAAGTATTCCAAAAATCAAGCACTCAATATATCCCAAACAGTTCAAATGCAATTTTTTAACGCCACTTAGCTGCCAGGCACTTTGGTATATGTCTTTTTTAAAAATATTTTTTTTCTATTTTATCTATGGAGACAGTGGGTGTGGTGAATGTGAGTGATATGATGTCGGTTGATTAAGGTGCACACTAGACATGTGCGTTTCGTTCCGAATCGAAATTCGGACGAATTTTCGGAAATTCGTACATTCGGATGTATCCGAATTCCAAATTACAGATATAACGAATGCAAACGAATCCGAATTTCCGTTTTCGAAATTCGGTAGCGGTAGTTCGTTCGAACGTTCGTTTCGTTTTCGTTTCTTATTCGTTTCGTCCGTTGAAGAAAAACATTTTCCCCTCAAATGTCACTTTGCTGCAAACGAATGAACGAAACGAATAAGAAACGAAAACGAAACGAACGTTTGAGCGAACTACCGCTAACGAATTTCGTCCGAATCCGAATTCCGAATCCGAATTGACTTTCACACCCGAATCCCGAAAAACGAAATAACACAAATCAGAATTTAAAACAAAACACATTTTTTGGCAGTGCACATGTCTAGTGCACACTGTTCATGCACTTAAGTTTTTGTTCTTACAGGTGAAACTCGAATAATTAGAATATCGTGCAAAGTTCATTTATTTCACTAATGCAACTTAAAAGGTGAAACTAATATATGAGAGAGACTCATTACATGCAAAGCAAGATAATTCAAGCCGTGATTTGTCATAATTGTGATGATTATGGCTTACAGCTCATGAAAACCCCAAGAACCCCAAATCCACAACCTCAAAAAAGTAGATTATTACATGCAATCAATAAAACAAGGATTGTACATAGAACAATATCGGACCTCTGAAAAGTACAAGCATGCATATGTACTCAGTACTTGGTTTGGGCCCCTTTTGCAGAACTTACTGCAATTACTTTTGCACGATATTCTAATTATTCGAGTTTCACCTGTATACAAAAGGCTACTCCAAAAAGATATGGTCAGTAACAAGTAAGTGCTGTGCTTTGAGCACCCCAAATAATAAAATAAGAAATGAAAACCTCAAAATACCACCTCTGAAATAAAGCCTATTTCTTGAAGGTAAACTTTGTAGGAAAAAAAGTTGCATTTTATCCTAAAATACACCCCTTTCAACATACAAAAAATAACCACAAAATTAAGGAAAACACCAAATAATTCCCCCTAAAACAAAATCACACTTTATTTATGGGAAGCCATAAATGAAAAATAAAATAAAAAGCAGCTCGCCAAAAATAAACAGCTCTACCAGCATAAAATCATAAACCCCTAAAATAATTTAGAACACAATATACTACCACTTAGACCACCCCTCTCATTTTTAGGGAAGCTTTGCAGCAAAAATATTCAAAAGCTTTGCTTTTGATTGGACAGTAGCTACAAGTAGCCACTGATCTAAAAATAACCGCAAAATGCAAAACATTGTAGATCTGTAATAAAAATAAAAACAAAAAACTCCCCTAATATGACAAAAAAAGACACCAAAGGGGTTGAGTGTTTAAATAGTTATCAGAATGAATGTACAGTTCACTACAATTCATCTCTCCCGGTGTAGTTTGTCAGCTTCTCCTATCCTTTCCCTACAAAAGAATCCAATACAGTGGCTGTTCTCTAACCCCTTTTATATTTAGGGGGCTGGCTTATTCTGAGGTCCTTCTAAAGCCAGTCATACACTGTTAGATCTTAGGCAGAATCACAGGATTTGCTATAGTGGGTGGCCTTGCAGGCTCAATACATTTTTGATTAATCATCTTTTGTTGAAGGAGCCATGTAGTGTCCACAGCCAGACAGCTGCAGCTACTATTCATGTATTGGAACAATGATGGGTGGTGACTGCTAGAATACAATAGCCACAGATGTAGATTCATCATCCTCATTGTTTTGCATGGTTGAAGAATTTTTCTAGTTTTTCGTTTAGCCCACAGGAAATAAATCTTTTAGTGTATGGCCAGCTAAAGACTGATGGTCATAGTTCAAAGGCCACTAAGTGCATTAAGGTTTAAAAAAATGTCCTGGGTTAATCTGCACAAAAGTTTTTCGGGACCTAATCGAACCCATGATATTGATGAACCTGAACCTCATTCTATTGGATATGATAGACCTTTACAAAAAAATTATAATATTAATAATATCTGATTTTCAGGTTCCGGTATCTCGATGCTCAGATCCCTGTTTACCTGGAAGCAGAAAGAAGTTTGGATCTTCAGTTCATGAATGCTGCTATGAGTGTGTCCCATGCCCAGAAGGAGAGATAGCCAACATTCCTGGTAGACTTTGTATTGTTTGTTTGTGTTTTGTCTGTTATTCATTACAATAACATGACTTTATATAAATACTTCCGGACTTTACAGTCTATAATAAACAGAAAATCAACCTCTCCGGGGATCTGATTATTGTGACAAGGACACCCCATCCAGACACACAATCTCCTCACGCTATACTTTCTGCTAATCCCTAATACAACGAATCAGCTCAATTCTGCACTTTCCTGAAAACTGACTTGTGCTACAAATGTACTAACAGAGAATAGGAAAAAGTGTGTACATTACCTCATAAGGGTTCAGTTAGCACCACAGAAACCTTTGTGTAAAGTGCTATCTGGGTGGTGGCAGTAGCTGCAGCAAAGGAACGTCATGGCAGTGGGCCATTCTGTCTATAGGTAATTGGGCATCACTCATCATTATTAATGTTGAATTGTCATCACTGGAAGATGTGATTCAGATTGGATGTACATTAGGGGTACTAAGCCCTTATTCCTTCATGTGGAGGGGGGGGGGACAAACTGGGGCACCGCTTATAAAGAGGGCAAAGCAGCTCCTCCTTGGTAAAGCACTTTGTCTCCATGTTAATGAGGAGAAGGGCCTCATCCTCACATCTCTGGAAAGTTATCATTTGGCGGCAATAGCGATTCCACTACTAAATAAATTACTTCTGGCTGCATCAGCTGGAGGATGAGCCAAACCAACACTCATCCCTTACTTTATTATAGACTTCTGAACACAGGGTCAAAGATCAATAGATAATAAAGAACACACTATATTTGCTGCCAACATTTGACATACTGTATATATTTCTTCAAGTGTAAGGTCTGAGGGCAAAAAAATCCAAAACATATAAAGTACATCTCTGCAATACATCTCTGTGTTTTATCCCTTTAAAGACCCTGAAAGTATAGAAAAATACCTGCTGATCTGCCAGAAATGCTCTCAGATCCCGTATCAGTCCTGCCAATGTCTCTATTGCTTATCAAACCGACCCCCTGTCCTATTCTCCACATTATAGATACAATTCATTCTGAAATTCAAACATAAGAACCAGGAGGGCTAATTGAACTTCTTGAGATAACACAGGAGGTGTGAGCACAAAGAAATAATATAATATAAATATAAAGAAAACAACTATTATATGACAATGCATAATGCTATGTGTAATGTTGGAGAATACAGGTTCTCTTGCCAAAAGTCCTTTCACTTCAATATGTTATTGGGACAATGTCCTCAGAATGTGAAGTCCATGTGGATGTCCTTGGAAGGATTTGCTGTGCAGACATTTGGTCTCCTAATATTGTACAGTGGGACAGTTGTTTTAGGGAGGTCTTGTGTGACATCGGTCTTATAAGCTTGTGTCCCTGTGAAGATGCTGGGTAATAGCAATCAAATGCCAAAGGTCGATGGGCCATGATAATCTCTTTTCCTAATCTTCACTGTATTTTATTTAATTGCCGAATTCTATCATGTCTGTGTTATCAATGGTGCAAGCTTTAATCTGTGTCACTTGGTTGTCTGTTTCTCCCCCCTTCCAGGATCGAGACACTCACTCTTATGAGGGAAAGATCATCATTCAGTGTAATGAGGGTTCAGTTATCGGCTTCTACTCTGTCCTGGGATATATGGGGCTTCTGGCAGCTGTGAGTTTCATTATAGCTTTTTTAGCAAGAACATTACCGGACAGTTTTAATGAGGCCAAGTAGATCACCTTCAGCATGCTTGTGTTCTGCAGTGTCTGGATTGCCATGATCCCGGCCTATCTGAGCACCAGAGGGAAATACATGGTGGCTGTGGAGATTTTTGCTATAATGGCCTCAAGTGCTGGACTTCTTGGCTGTATATTTTTTCCAAAATGTTACATCATTCTGCTTAGACCTGACCTCAATACAAAAACAGGTTTGCTTAGAAGTAGAAAATACTAATGTCTTATGTATTTAATGAAGCAACAAACTGCATACAAATAATATTAACATATTTAGGCAAATTATCGCTCTAAAATGTGCTGTTTATGTTGTTTAATCTACATTGTTAAATAAGGTTGTCTTGGTAGTAAGCACAAAAGGGGCGCCTTCCTGGTGCAGATCAATTTTATTTCAGTAGATGAAAGTGAAAAACCGAATGGTACTCACAAAACATGACAATCACACAGCCATGGGATGAGAGCTGACAGGCAGTAAGATGTCCACTAGGCAATGCCAGTGTGTGGTGCCGTTAACACGTTTGCGGGGCACGCCCCCTTCATCAGAACAGCCAAGGTTGTCTTGGTATTAGAAGAAAATGTACAATTTTCCCATAGTTGTATTTTTTACCGATTGAAAAGACATAAAACCACATACATATTTGTAACTGTTGTAAATTTTGCCTGCAGGTGGTCATTTTATGTTACTTTGAGATTTTTGTGTTTTTTTCATATTTGTAATTATTTCATATAGGGATTAGTAGTATCTTTGTATGGCATAAAAATGCACTTAGCTCACTTAATGATCAACTTTTGACATGAACCCCTTACAGTATATGCTACTCTCTCCCTCTCTCTCTCTTTCTCTCTCTCTCTCTCTCTCTCTCTCTCTCTCTCTCTTTAAGAGGGAGATGCTGCCTCTAGATGATCCTGGGAATAATGTGGAAAAATCTTTGGGATGTGGAAAAATCTTTGGGATGTGGGAACTTTAACTCAAAGCCTTTAAAATGTAGGAATGTAATTCATAACCTATAAATGAACTTTTTCAGGTTGTTGTATTTTTTTGTTTTAAAGCACTGTTTAGCTTTTTGATAGATTTGGAAGAGTACCACTTCTATACAACCTACTGTATGTGATTTATTTTGCTGTATAGAGCAGACTTTGCATCCAAATGTAAGGTCCACTTTTTAGGGGCTCCATTTAAAAATGCTGAAAGCAACCCACCGAAAAAACTAATTTGAGGAAAAAACTAGGAAATACCTCTGAACCCAGCTTCCATCCACTTGCAGGAGGTGCAAGTGGTGTCACCATGCCTCCCTGCTGAATCCTGGGAAAACTGTGTACAGATCCAGCTAGAATTTGCTCCTGCACTGTGCTGAAGTGCATTTTTGTTGGATTTTTAGTTTTTGGATTTTCCAGGAAACAGCAGTAAGAGGCAGTGATGGCCCCAGCTCCTCCACAAAGTACATACAAGTCGGGGGCCGAGGTAAGTAATTTTTCAATTACTTTTTATGGCAGGTTTCTTTAGCTCTACATATGTAAGAACACAGCAAATATTGATAATCTTACTCGATACCGAAAAAAATGGTATTGGTGCATCCCTAGTGCCAATGTGCATAAAAACATCCAAAATGTATCCAAAAGTGCTCCAAGTGTTCCTGCATTCCCATTCATTATCATTCTTTGTGCTCTATTTCCTCACATTGAAATAATTCATCTATATCTGACCATTTTATATCTAATGGTCCATCACCCAGATAGCAAGCAATTGAGCTGCAAGTTTGAAAATGACTTGCTAAACTATTGCCAGACTTGGCAAGCTTCACAATTTACTTGCACAATTTCAGCAAGTCTGCATTGCAAATCTCCAGACCGGCAAACTTGCAGAGCTCTTGCTAAGGCCTGCAGGACTTTTGCTGTAGACATGCCAAGCACATTTGCCACAAATTCAAAAAGTGTCAACTAGAACTTGTGCTGCAAGTGTTCTGCAAGTCTACAACTTGCCAGGAATGTGTGCAGCAAGTTAACCAGAATTACAATTTAACCCTGCCATACGTTTGTGGCAAGTTATCCTTGCTATCTGGGCATATCTGGTGAGTTCATTGCGGGGAAATAGAGCACAAAGAAAGGGAACGAAGAGGAATGCAGAGCACTTGGAGCACTTTTGGACACATTTTGTTTGTTTTTATGCACGTTGGAACTTTTTGGACATGCGTTATGAACTATATGGGACACTAATATTATTACTGCATATAATTATTGTTATATGGTGAATAATTTTGGATATTATTTATATTTATTTATAATATGATGTAATAGTTGACGAAATATATAGATACAAGTAATATTATCACCTTATCACAGCTACTGATAGAGAGTTTTGTTAGCAGCATGGACATTATTATGTGTTCAGCCCTGCTTAAAGCCCTCTAAAGCTTAAATTCCTCTAACCCACAACAATCCAATATGGTCAAGTCCGGTCAATATCTTGAATGGGTAATTATTTGACAGTTTCTCTGCACAGTACTTGCAAAAATCAATCTGTCTCTAAAATATTAATATCCTATTCATTGAAATATTCTCTGGAGCACTATGCAGCTCACCACTTCAAGGTATCTTCTATACATGCATTGTCACTGGTGTTGTCACTGTCTACATTAATTGTTATACAGGTGTTGTCACTATGTATGATCTCCCTGTGCAAGCTCCTCAGAATTCTCTCCCATGCGGTTCCCTGTGCCCCCAGATTTCTGGTCTCCTCCAGCCCTGTGGTTGCCTTGCAAGAGTCTGACAGCCACATGCATGTCTTCCAGAGGCATATACGTGATAGGATTTGTAGAATTACCACAGAAGAAAGGACAAATGTTTGTCCACCCCTTCCCTAAAGCATTATGTTGTGATATTTGGGATACTCAGCATCCCCAAGATCTCATTGGAAGATAAAAAGTATTTCTAAACTTTTTTTATAGTTTCTAGTTTTAGGTTTACAGTGGCCTGATCACAGCTAAAGGGCAGATGTTTGGCTGCCCCAGTTGTTTTCTACTAAGGTCACATGCTTTGCATTCATTATAATGAAAAAAACCTTTATATTACCAAGCTAATTACAGTAGGGAAGGGGGAGTCCTCTCTAATATAGCTCTTAAAAACTTGATCCTATATAGTTCTTTTTCTTCCATACACAAACTTCAGTTTCTTGCCTCAAATTCTACTCTATATATTTTTGTTTTTTTTCCCTTCATTCAAAAGTTTCTGTCTGTGCTTGTCTTCTGCTTCTTTTAGACCAGGTTTACACTTGCGCAATCCGTGACCGTGAACCAATAGTGCACGAAACCGCCCCTCAATGGAGTCGTACACCACCGCTGATTGCGCTGGTGGTGCCATTCTTTTCTAATGGTACCCTAGTTGTGCAGGGCAGATTGCACGGTTTCCAGCCCCGATTCCGCCCATGCTTGTCCCATGTGAATGATGTTATTAAGTTAGAGACAGGCAACTGACATTTTGCAGAGGGTGGTCATTCATGACAGTCCACATATAGGTAATAGTGGAGTAACATAATTTGCCACAAATGAAGGCAGAGCAAGCTTTGAGAGCAGTAACATCAGAATGCACCCTGTAATAAATTTTTATTTTTGTAAATAAAAGGTCTATGAACTTAAAAAAAAGTAAAACATTTTATGAATGTAATTAGTAACTGGAAATAGTGATACCGAATTCCATTACATAGACTATTCCCATTAAAAAAAGCAGGGACCAGAATAAGAGAGTGCACAGCACTGCCACAGTTTCTGGAGAACCATGACTTGGACAGGAAAACATTTAACATCTTACACCTGCTGTCCTTTCTAGTTTGTGAAGCTCTCCATTTAGATTTTGTTTCTATCACTTTCTGCCTCAAGAGAAACTGAACAGCAGATTATGAAAAAGAAAACACATTTTTCATTGTCTTCAGACAGTGAAAACTGCATGAAATGTCCTGATGAAGAATGGCCAAATGAGAAGAAGGATCGGTGTGTTCCAAAACTGGTGGAATTTCTCTCCTAAACTGATGATATCATTGCTGTGGTATTTTCAATTGTCTCCATCCTCTTTTGTCTTCTGACTGGTGTAATTTTGGGGATGTTTATACATTACCAGGACACACCCATTGTTAAAGCTAATTACCAGAACCTGAGCTATCTTCTCCTTGCCTCCATCCGGCTGATCTTTCTCTGTGAGTTCTTGTTCCTCGGCCATATGCATATAACCTTTTTTGGTGTCACCTTCTCAAGAGCGGTTTCTTCTCTGCTTGCAAAAAGTCAGGAAATACCTCTGCCATCAAACCTGGGAGTTTCTGGATAACATGGATTAGTGTTAAATTGCCAAATTTAAATCATATTTTTCTCATAATTTTATTTTTTATATATTAAAAAATTTAAAAATTAAATGTACAATATCTTGCTCCTCCTCTTACCTTTGGCACTAGGCAGTTACTTCAAATAGGAGGTGGTGAATCCTCCAAATGCACTGGAAATAGTGGGATGAGAATGATGTGCTGCATATCTGACTCCATGGACATAACAGATTCCTCTATGCATGCTAAACAAAAATTTTCCGACCGGATATGATTTGATTTTCTGATTTAAGGATGCTGGGCAGAAGGCTGCCAATAGGGCCACCCACTGAGCAAATGTTGTCTGTTTCATCAAGAATCGGCCAACACTGGCAAAGTGTATGGCCAGCTTACCTCAGCCTTTGAGTTCCTACAACATACAAGCTCTGACAGTTAAATGGAGCTAGAAACGACAATAAACTCCCAGTTATCCGGCACCCACTGGGATCAGTAGGTGCTGGATAACTGTAGTTTCTGGTTGCTTGAGAGTTAACAGTGACTCACAAGCAACAACACCCCCCACCCCCGGCCCCATTCACCTGCTAGCCAGCTTCCTCAGCCGACAGATGAATGTAAGCAGCTGGGACACTCTCTCAGGTCCACTCTTCTTCTAAGTGGGTGGGTGCAATAGCCCACTGAGCAGTTTCTACAGAAACCCCGCTTACTGAGCAGAGGTGCAGACACTTATAGGAAAAGTTTTCTCTCCGTTCTATTCCTCTGCTCAGCGGGAGCAAATTGAAAAAACCCCTACGACGGAATGGAGATATTCGAATCCCCGCCACCCAAATTACAGTTCTATATTATCTCTATATTATCCCTCCTCTAGCCAGCTTCTAACCTTTTTTTTAACCCTTATCTCTCCTAGTTCCCCTTCCCACCCTTGTCATCTAGGCCTTTGCTTTTTTCTCTTCTTTCCATAGCTCCTGGCCTATCTCTATGCTGTTGCTCTTTGTGTTGTTCTCTTCTATAATACAAAATTGAAAAACCCCTACGATGGAATGGAGATATGGGAATATCCGCCACCCAAATGACAGTTCTATATTTCCAGACCATAGATATTCCCTTTGGCTTTAAAAAAACATAGAACTATAAGTAATCCACGTATCCCACTACAGAATGTATCATATTTCCCTTTGCAAGTTGCTATCCACTTTTCAGATTCCATAATGAGATTAACCCGCTGGACCCAATCTACTCTGGTAGGAACCTTTGGGCTCTTCAAAAATCTCAGAATCAACTTTAGCAACGATACTTACATTTTCTAATCAATCTAGGACAGTAATGTAATGTGATTGGTATTGTTCTTCTCTAGTGCTGCGCAGTCCGTAATGATACAGATAGTGGCTCCATTCTATGCATCATTGCACTGTGATTGCAAGAGACCATAAGAACACCCCTAAGTGGCACCCTGCACTTACAGTATGTCCTCAGCCTTTCAGTTTAAATGACTCTGGGTGCTTTTCAATCCAGAAGATGGAGGACATCTAGAAGCAGAAAGAAACAGTGCTGAAGATGAGGAGACTTTTGCAGCCAGAACTATGTTTTTTTATTTACCATTTATCATTTTTACAAAAACTAGCTTTAGGAGAGCTAAGAGAAGAAACCGGTACTCCGAGGGATCCTCTTCAAATGTAGACTTTATCAATGCGGCATAAAAACAGCATTCAGATACTGGCTTACATTTAGAAAGTTTAAGTGTGTAGAATTGTTAAATGAAGAATAATCATGATAATAATTTTTTTTTAGCAATTGTAAAACCAACTTATAAACAATCACTTTTATGTCTCTTATTTTTAGTTCAGTTTAAGAGAAATCTGAAAGTAGATACAGAATCATGTGTCTGTGTTCTGTACAATGGAAAGTGCGTGTCAATAAAGTGTATAAAATAGAGAGGGGAGAGAGGACACAAACACAATGCCATTGAGATACTGTACAGATGTCACGATACTTTATCATAATGCACATAACACAATATTCTCCTTTATCGGGGTTTCTGTCATCTGTGGATATGAATAAGTTCAAATGTAAAGCTGTAGCTTCTGCATTCAAAGTCCAGCTCTGTTGGCTTGTTGTTTGGATGGCATTTTGCTTACGAAGGACTCAGTGCTCAACACTGGACTGTCAATTCAACCTAGCAAACCCTGGAGAAGAACTTGATATTTATCAAGAAGGTGACTTCATCATTGGAGGAGTCTTCACTGTCTGTACAGGTACTTTCAATATAGGAGAGGATCTTTATGTTATGGAGTAAGTAGCATTTTACACCATTGCACTACTTTACACAGTTTCTTGTTTTTTGTTTGCAAGGGTAATTTATTAAAGCCAACCTGAATTTTTAGTTTAAATCCGCAAACATACATTCTAGGTGCAAAAAAACAAAACACAAGTGTGAAAAGTCTTACAGTTTGTCTTGTTTAGAAAGCAGCCACAGCCCAAGTACAAAAGCCTCTCCCCTGCCAGTGTCCTGTAGAGTAGGACTCCTTTCTGTGTGGAAGAGATGGCCTATCTGCAGAGGTCCAACAGAAGGAATATGAACTTTGCTGATTAAAAAATGATAGATCTAACTTATCCGGATGTGTGTAGGACCTCTGCAGCAGGGACCTCTGATTTCACGAAGAGGGCAACAATCCTTTATTGCAGCTTGTTGGTAGGGGACAGGCTTTTCTGCTTAGGATGTGGCTGCTTTTTGCTTGAACTAGCTATCTGATAGTGACACCAGTGCAAAGTAGTCTGTAAGTCTTTGTGCACATTTTGATTTGATTCAGTATTTTACTGATTAAAACTGAAGATTTACTTGGCTTTTAAAGCAAACCTGTACTGAGAAAATATGGAGACTGTTATTGGTGACCTTTCCCTCCATAAATGCCAGTTGCCTGGTGGCAGTGGGTCCAATTGATTCACTACTTTGAAAGTCACCGGTCCAGGTCAAGTATGGTCTAACTTGCTCGTCTGCATGCTTGTTCAAGACTAAGACTTAAAGTAGACAAGTAGTATTCTTAGGAGATCAGCAATGAAGAATCAATTGATTTAAAAGACGTTGCTCAGATGCTACCATTTTCTAACTATTTGATATTCAGCAATATCAACATGAATGTAACAAACTAGCGCTTTTCAATGTGAACTAGATTTTACGAGACTCCAGCTACACAGCCTGTCAGTTTTGTTTTTTCTTTTCTTTTTTTAGATAGTTCCAGAGCCAAACCAGATCACAATTTCTAGTCTACGTTATACTTTACATTATATTATCATACAGCTGAAGGAAAACTAGAAGGTTTGGGGTCAATTTTGTTTTTACTATTCATATAAAAATTTTATTTTGCAAATAAAAATTTAAGGTAGATGGTCGATGTGATGCCCTCCTTACCATCTTGTATGTCTTATATTGTAAAGCGCTGCACCAACTGTTATATATGCACCAACGGCGCTATATAAATCCTTTATAATAATAATAATAACAACATAAGTAGATGACATTTGGTTTTCTAAAGTACTGTGTTGCACACATTACAGTGCAAAACAGAGCTGGGGGTGAGGTAATCTCACTGAGATAAGTTGACAGGCAGTTCCTCACTAGCTGCATCTCCCCTTTCTTCTCCCACAACAGGGACACATCTGCTGCAACATCTGTGGCATTTAGTGACAAGAAGGGAAGGTATATAATGGGTTTCGAAGGCTTAGAATAATCCATGTCAAGTGAGGAAGAGTGTCATGGAACCTTACTGAGGAGGGTCAAGCAAAGGCTTGAACCTCTGTAGAATATTCCTCTCTTGGCCTCATCCTCCGATTCTTCAAAAACAGTAACCTCGTGGAGACGTTTGTAAAAACATTCGTAGTGAACAGTGGAGGGAGGTACAATTTAAATTAACCCACAGGGCATATTGTGCATTTAATTTTGGTCCCATTAACCCACACACGAACTGGCTGCAATCCTGTCCAAAATGCCAATTCCCGCACCCTAATCTGGATCATCTATTCTGGCAATGCCCTTATATCCAAAGGTTCTGGGAAAATGTATACCAGTACGCATCCCCCCTATCGGACTGTCCGAGAATACTTACCCCATCCTATTTCTTGTTCCATATAGCACATGACCCATCTACCCAATCCATCACTCACCTGTCCCAATGGGAGCACTATTACCTTATGGCTGCCAAAAAGAACATACTTAGATCCTGGCTAGCTGACACCCCCGCATCATCTCATGCTCATCCAGAAACTGGATACTAAACATAACCTTCAACTCACTGGTAAATTATTTAAGACCTGGACAAAGTTCTTACTACAGGAACTGACGAGGCCCCAGCTCAAGGATGTGATGACCATATTCCAACATTCCACATGGTACCTCCTAGCCAAGTCGGATGGGTCATTGGGTCAACTTGATGTCTTATAATGATCTGCTTGAATATTTACAGCTCTGTATAATTCCTCGGGGGGGACCTATGGTTACGCAGTAGCTCCCACCCCTATTAATGGACCAACATCTACTTTCATATCTCCTCCTTTCACGCTCACACCCAGGTGAACTCCCTCCTACTAAGGAATACGCTTTGCATTGTAACCAAATCCATTTAAGTTATGGTATTTATTTGATCTACTCATACTTCATGCCCCCCCTCCCCCCCTCCCTTCTTCTATTATACCCATATCTTTGAACATTAGTCATATACTTACTTGATACAGTATATTGTACATTGAACTGGTTATAGGATTGTTCTTAGTATCTCCATGCTACCAATGTTCTTCCCAGTGACAGTCACAGTTACAGTTTTGTTTTTACTATTATATATTTATAAGATGATAGTGTGTACTAAGCATAAGACAAGAACCCGGCTGGGTCTTTTTATGTATAATCTTATTTGAATACCAACGCACAGCTGTTTGTTATACTTTTGTATACGCTTTTTTGAAACCTAATAAAGAAATACATGCTTAAAAAAAAGAAAAACAGTAACCTCCACCCCTCTTTCCCCCTAAGTACTCCAGAGAATGTGTAACATTATAGGCTAAACACAGCCATACTGTCATCATTTCCAGGTCCTACCACCTCTTCTGGCCTGTTCTGGTGCTCCACCACTGTAAAAGTTCAGGGGAAAAACCCATGGCCATAGGTTGCCTGCGCTTTCACAATGCAGGGAAATGAGAAGCAGTAGCAGTGGCGCAGAGCAGCCACTTTCCTTTCTAATGCGTTCCTTCTCCTCCACTTCTGCTGATCCTGCCTCTGCAGATCACTCATTCTAGCCTGGAGCAGAAGAAAAAGTGGCTCCAAATTATCCCCATGGCCAGCATTTTAATGCCAGCTTTGCCAAATTCCCCCCCTTTAAACACATTTGTAGCCTATGATATACCACAGTGTCAGATACATAGCTGTCATTATTTTGCACAGAAGGCAATCATTGCACTACACCGGCAAAGTGGATTGCCATTAGGCAGTATAAGGCAGGAGACGGGTTACAAGAAAGAGCTTGGAATCAGTGGTAACACTACCAGGGTCGCATTGGCGACCCTGTGGCGTTCCACCACTGTCCTAAAATCATGTGTTTGTATTGTTTTAGAGAAACTGACACTAAAAAAAAAGTATTGTAATTGGTATCAGCAAGTACTTGAAGAAGAGTATCGGTACTCGTACTTTGTCTGTCTTTGTGCATCCCTACATGATACACATCAGCAACATTAAGATGTAAACCCCCACCCCAATTAACCATAGATACACAGCATTTTGCTTCTTAAAGGACATTCAGTAAGGCTTTGAAGCTACGTTGAAAGCCCAGTACCTATAAACCCTACAGTAATCCCTATGCCCTTTATTAGACACGCTCCCTATGCTTTCCATATCACAGCCAAGCACATTGTTAATATGGCTGCTGGGAACCGAACCTTCAACGCTGTATTGGCCATTCTAAGCCATCTGACCAAAGTTCAAAGGCCAGAAAGTGCACTACTGGTGGTTGGAGCTATGGCGGCAAGAGCTCACATCAGTTCAAAAGGCTGGTGAACCCCAAATGAGCTGGGTTCACCTATAACTCATGCTTGACCTGAAGGTCACCCCAAATTATAGGGAGATCCTGTGAGGCAAAGTTCACACTGTACTAATGCACATATATGAAATAGATACACAAAGCAGACCAAAATAAAAGCAATAATAGACATGGCTCTTGTATAGACAATATTTGGTTCTCCCGGAGTTTAGCTTTACCTTTTACCCTAAAATATAAATATTTTTGTTTTTACAGAAGCGATCTGAGAACACAAATAAATGTTTTGGTTTTTCGTTTTGCCATACACAACATTAACCGGAATCATGACATTTTACCCAATATTACTCTGGGATTTCATGTGACAGATTCATGTTCACATCCTAGTTTGGCTGTAAGGAATGTTCTGCACATTCTATCTGGGCCACAGAAGACAGTTCCTAATTACTCATGTTCTGGAAATGCCAAACTGGTGGGCTTTATTGGAGACCATTATTCAGAGACAACAATTCCTATGGCAAAACTACTCAGAATCTATGGATACACACAGGTAGGTCAGAAGTCTTTCCTGTTTGCCACCATTGTCTATAATGACTGTTTCATTCACTTGCTCCGCTGTGTATACCTTTTTAGGTGACTTCCTCCTCTTTTTTGTTGTTTCCCCATTTGCCTTCGGTTGATTTTTGTTCTATTTTTTTGTGTTTCTTCTGAAGTTTGTAGTTACCGGGTTTTTGCTCATTTTTTTGTGCCTCTCCTCCAAAAGAACCCCTGGAGAAGACTGAGCTGTCCGAGCTCCTAGGAATTGCAATATATCTTGCTTCACCTGTCCTAATAACTCCAATTATAAATCAGATCCAGAATAAACCTTTTTTAGTTCACTTCAGAATAGTTTTTGGTGTTTTCCTAGATTTGCCAGAACATCTGCCCCACTCATAAACTATACCTTCATTACACCTTCATCTGTTAATTGTATAGGTATTTAATGTTTGGTTTCCATAATCGTTGTTTCTACATGCTCCATCTCTTTACTGAGTATATCGAAGGATTCTTTGTAATCAGGTAAATAACTATACTGCAACAAAGTTGCTTTTAATTCTGTGTTCTATGGTTGTATACTAAGGAACTGTTTTACTTCTTGTACCACAATCAAATTCATTAAATCCATATATTATTTTGTAAGAATCATATTCCAGTCTGACACAAAAGCTTCAGAGAAAACAGTAAATGGGATTTTCTTAATCCTCAGTCCCCTGGGTATCATAGATTCAGTAATGTATTGTGCCAAGGGTGTCTTAAAGAAATATTCCCTCAGCCTCCAATACTGGCTTTCAAGCAACCACTGAACCTGAGAAGAAAATAGGTACGCAGTAAGCTGACCCCACAACAGGCACTTACACAGAATGGCACAGTACATTGCAATAAACCCCGCTGCAAACCTTAAAAAGAGCCACTACCAATAAAACCCTATTGCATTAAATACCCTCTGAAGCTGTGATTCAACCCATAAAATACAACCACCCCGTTACACATGATGACTTTCCCATTAGATGGAGGTTGGATCCCAGATTCAGCTATTTTGCAAATAAAACACAAAATGGAAGGGCACACATAAAATTTAAACTGCATACCTGTTGAACCTCTACCTCAAAGGGGACAAGAAGGAACCACTTGTGCTCACTGAGGATCCATCTGCCTTAAGTCTTAACATCAAACATTAATTATCAGGCACACAGGTCTGAGCACCAAGATTTATTTCCATAACAATGTAGAGGCAGTTCACAAACACATAACACTGACATATGTGGAATACTTGCCCTCCAACTGCTGTGGTTCCTCACACTGGCTCATACCTCACTACAGGATGTATGAGCTGGTGGTAAAATCCACAGAGGCAGTGAGTGGAGCAAAAATATGACTCACCCAGTGGTCAAATACTTGCATATTTCACCCAAAATTCACACAACTTTCACTTACTATTCACATATTTTTTCCTCAAGTTTCATAGTTTAGTTTCCTTACATGTTTAAGATGCTGATAGTCCCAACCAAAAAATATCAGCACTATAACCCCATCATTCATTCATTCTTGCATTCATTTAAAAACTCCAAATGACTGCTTAGGTCTCCAAGGTTCCCAGCGATGTTTGAGATTCCTGCTAAATGGATTGAAGTCTGTGATATCATACAACAATAAATACACCCATATTATTTCATTTACAATAAAGTAATTAAGGAAAGCAGTTGAAGTTGGGGAACTAAGCATTTTTAAACAATTTTCATGAACAACCTGTAAGTAAAAATTAGATTTAGTGAACTCAATTGTAACTGAACATTAAAGATGGAAAAACAGAGGAGAAAAAAAAAGAGAAATTAATTCTAGTAAGTGTGCCAAAACAGTTCTTCATAGATCATCCACCATGTGTTTACTACGCTCATCTCCTGTCTTGCGTAGATGCAGTGGCGGAACTACCGCAGATGCAGGCCAGTGTTACAAGTACTCCTAAAAACGAGATGACTCGGGGATCTTTACACACACACACACAAACACACACAATAGGTTGGACTTGATGGACATGTGTCTTTATTCAACCTCAAATACTAAGTAACCTTTAACAGCGTTTTAAACTTACCCCGTCTTCGCCGCGCGCTCCTGTCCAAAAAACGAAACTGCTCCGGCGGCCACAAAGCATCTTGAGATATACAGAAATGCTATTGTTATATAAAGTATTGCTGGGATGTGTAGTCCTCTATAGACAATGCCATTCTGCATTGCTGTAAATATTAGGGCTGCACCATATAGCGGCCGCCAAAACATATTGGCAGAAAATGGCACTTTTGGCATAATGCCGAAAGTGCAATTTTTCTGCTGATACAGCGGTGCATCCATGCTTTCTTTTCTCCCTGCTGGGTGCTGCTCTGTGTCCCAGCGGGGAGGAGAGAAAGTGACAGCCGGCCGAGCGCTGCGGAATGAGAGCGCTGTGTTTGTGGGGGTTTTTTTTTGGGGGGGGCCCAAAAAAAATCTTGCACCCGGGTCCTTTGTTCCTTAGGTCCGCCACTGCTTAGATAACTGCTTGTTGCTTACCCAGGATGCCTGACCACTCTCTGCTTACTGCCTTGTGCCTAGCCTTCCTGTCCTCCTCCATCCCTTTGGCAGGGTGATCCTCAGGACTGTGACCTGGTGTGAGCAAGCAGCAAAAAGCCACCTCCACCATCAGGAGCTCTGGTGGGCACATATGTGAAACATCTGTCATTTTGTGGAAGGATAATGTGCCATTGGTCCACTCCATTTTGGATGTATATGTGGCCCCAATGCCATTTTTGATTGCCATAACTACGGAACTATAGTGCCTTCTTCTAGAAGTCTATCCTCAATATTTTATCTTTTTCTTTACTGGTACATCTTCTTTAAAATGATTGTTCACTATTTAACTACTATGCCCATCTAACCTATTCAATTTTTTGCATTATTATTTTGAACATGAATCAGCATATCTGGCATAAAACTAAGGGGGAACTAAAACTCAATTTTACTGTCTCTATTTTTTTTTACAATAAGTATAGGATTTTAGGAATATTGCCTTGAACCATTGAAAACAATGACTGTCTGTTTGTTTTGCAGATCAGTTATGGAGCTACAGACTACTCTCTAACTAATAGACATCTTTATCCGCATGTTTTCCGGACAGTTCAGAATGACCATGTTCATTATTTGGCTATAATTAAGCTGCTAAAACATTTTGGTTGGACGTGGGTTGGGATATTTGCATCAAATGATGAAGCTGGAGAGCAAGAAACAGAAATATTAACCAAGTACATGAGTAGTAATGGGATTTGTCTTGCTTTCAAAATATTAATAGGAGTGTATTTGCCTGGGTTTGGCATCAATGAACAAAACACCATACTAAAAGTCATTGCATCTACAAAACAACCCATGCCTAAAGTTATTGTAGTCTGTGGATCTTATGTCAATATTACGTTTTTAACCACTACGCTAACTCTTTTTGTCTTCGATAAAACATTTATTTTCCCAGCTCTTTGGGCTACCGGCACTTCATTAAATGGACCAATCATTGAACTGAATGGAAGTGTGTCATTGGAACTTCACCCTTTATTCTTTCCAGATAGAGAAAAAAAATTTGACGGTCTTAACAAGATGAAAAGTACAAATAATTCAACATTTTTCCAACAGTTTTTAACAATTGCAAAGGGCTTGTCTGAAAACTGGGGAGATAAGACAATTCCACTTACAGAGCATGTTGAAGGTGGAACTTTTCAAGACATGTATCCAAATATAGACAGATATGTGAATCAAGGTGTCGCTCCAAGAGTTTATTATGCAGTAGAAGCCTTAGCTACAGCCCTTCACAATATAATTCTATCCCTTAAAGGAAAATCTTATGATAAGCAATGGAATTTCTATAAACATCAGGTACACATCATGAGATTTTGAAAAATGTACGCTGTAACACCTAACCATTCCAAAAATTGTTTAGGCTAAAAGGAATTCTTATACTGTAAATGTACCCACATTGTCAAAATAAAAAATGTGCATTTATTAATATTTTGCATTGAAGCCTGCAACACATTGATTGCAATTGCAATGCACAGGCTCCTGCAGACTATTCCTCCATCTCCAGGTCATATGGAGGTCTGGCACCTTAGTTATGGGGAGGAAGTATTCAAAGGGGGAGTAGTGTCTGCACATTTGTGTGCCATTGAGGTCTATGAGTCCTTCCGCTACAGGGACAGATGGGTCTGTAGTCTTCCATTCATAGAACCAGCTGTGCCAAATTAAAAATATACAAGATGCTGTTGGGGGGAGAACACTATGGTTCAGATAAAGGACAGGTTTAAAGGAGAGCTATGGGGTAAGTGTTTTTCCCATAGTTCGCTTTAGGGTCACCCAAAGCTGTTGCACGCAATATACTGACAGCACCGCAGCCGGGACAGATCCTGATAATACTGTTGAGATCCACCCAGCTTCATGAGTGATGACAGCTGGCTCTGACTATCTAGAGGCAGAGCCAGCGGTGCCCATCCCCTCCCCCATTTGTTCATCCACTCAGCGCTGGAGGATCGGAGAGGGGGGAATTCCTGAGGTGAGCGGTGACTGACAGTCACTGCTCACTGCAGGAAGACGATCAGGAAGTGAGCGGATCGGCTGCATGTTTCTGCTCACTTCCCGATCAATAGAGCCGACCTGTGACAGCTTCTTTGTCATAGGTCGGCTCTAACTATGAGGATGAGTGAAAAACACTCACCTCATAGTTCTCCTTTAAGGGAGAGGGGCTTACCTAAAGATGAGCATTACAATGACAGGAGCAAGAGAGTGAGGACCTTTTTTAAGTTTCTCCTGTACATTTTAAATGTTACAGATAGTCGGGTTATAAAGGTCACATGTAGCTTTAAATTTGGCTGTGTGTAATAACAGAAAAAAAGACTAGAATTCATTCATGTCTGCGTGTCCTTTCAAAATTGGAATCCCAAGAAAAGATGTGCAAACAATGTAAAATCATCTCCACCCGTAGTTTTGGGGAGTGAACTAAAGATTTTGCTCCATGAGGTTAGCATTCACCCTGTGAATCATAATAGTGGACTGGTTGATGGTGATTCAAGGGTAAGTAGGCTTCCTGCCCCCTGGGTAACCATCATCTACTCAACAGAATCCAATGAGGATTCCAGTTTTCGGGCTGGTGCAGATTATGGGGAAATAACCTCCACCCTCTATGCTTGGGCCATTAGCCTAAAAAAGGAAGTGGTCCATATTAGGGCAGTGATGTCACACAGGGAGTAACCCCTGTTTGGAGGACCAGCTACAAACCATGCAGAATTAGAATGAACTGGTACGTAGTCAATTAGACCACTTTACTTATTCAAATTCTGGAAATTCTCTGAGAAGTCATTATTGAGCAAATCTGAATTGTATCCCTACATATCCCTACATCCCCAAACAACACAATATTTTTTTGACTTATACTGTAGTCTATTAAGGGATGTTGGTGTGATTATAATGCACATGTAGATTTGTTTTAGTTGGTTGTTTGAACCAAAGTCACTGCTTCTTACTAATTTCAAAATGAAATGCAACCAAGCCTGTATATTTTTCTCAACATAAGATTGATGAAACATATTTATTTCTATATTTATTCTTAAGCTGTATCATCAACTAAAGGAAATTAACTACTCATTTGATACCAATGAGCCAGTGCCGTTCTTTGATGAATATGGAGAATTTGTTTATCATTACAAAATAACAAATTGGGTAACTGAAGATGGTGTTGCAATGAATTATAGAGACGTGGGACATTTTACACCATGGGCTCCAGAGGATCAGCAGCTTCAAATCAACACACAAGCCATAGCATGGAAGTTTACCAATGAGGTGGGACCAAAATGTAAACTAGAAATCATAATCAAGATAAAGCATGATTATTAGAGTGAGGACTCAAGAGCAGAATGTAGAAGGCCAAAGTATCTTCTCTGCATAAATAACCCCCCACTGCCCATATTAGATAACACTCAGAACCCTGCACTTTAGTTTATGCATAGACATCAATTGGCTGAGGATATCTTTGCCAAACAAATCTCATCTCTCCTTAACACATCTCTCCCCTCCTTTCCAGCTGTATTTTATGCATTATTTTTTTGTATATAACGTTTTCCTTAGTCTAGTTACATAATGTGCTGTGTCCTTGTTAGGGCAACACCCCCTGGTGGTAATGCAGGCTCATCGGAGGTGCAGGGTCTATGCACCAGATAATTTTTACCAGAGTTCCTAATGGTGGAGATCACTTTTGCTGCATGCTGGTACCAGGTTGTGGTCCTCAGGTTCGCCCTGCCAAGGAATAGGCAGGGGACTAGGAGTCTACAACATAGAGTTGGTTCACCAGGGAGACACTAGAGAATGGTCGGGTCAGGGCAAGGCAGCAGAATGGACAGAATGGCTCTCCACTGCAGTCCTGTATTATACAGTGGAGAGTTGCGGCTTTAGTCACAGAGCCAATCAGTTCTTCTTTGTGTCCTGTGAAATCCATTAACCCCTTCACCTCTGCCTCCCTCTGTATACTTTTATTGTATTTTATGTACTATTACCAAGCTCCATGTGTTAACTAGCTCAATACTGGCATGTTTCTTCATTTCCAAAAAATTGCAGCTAAAAATTCAATCACCTTGCCATGTCTACTTTTCAAAAAGGGATCATTTTTGTTTTCTATTTATTGTCCCGGCATTTTTATTTGCTATAATTTATGAACAAAAGTAAGAGAAGCATGCCTTTTGCATTTTTTGGTCTTTTTTACTTTATATAGTAAATAATAAAAAAATGGTTATTAAATCCCACTAAAAAGAAGCTCTATTTGTCCCCCAAAATTATATAAAATGAATTTAGTTACAACATTGCGTAACAGAGGAGTTGTCAGCCAAACTTGCACAGTGCTGAAAACGCAAAAATGGCTCAGTAATGAAGGGGGTGTAACATGCCAGTACTGAAGTGGTTAAGGATGGTAAGAGCAGTGTTGATGTGATGGTGTCAGCAGTAATCTCTACATGATCACAATGGCAGTGCAGGGCACCATACTAATACTCCCACAAGGGGTGGATCCTTAGCACCCTGTACTCACAGGATGTTCTCAGTTTTCAGCAAAAATTATATTTTTTACTACAGGTTAAAACAAATAGTTATAACTTTGCATGTCTTTCCACGTCCAATTTTCAGGTTCCAATATCTCGATGCTCAGCACCATGTTTGCCTGGTACCCGAAAAAAGTTTGGTTCCTCTATTCATCAATGCTGCTATGAGTGTGTCACATGTCCAGAAGGAGAAATATCCAACACAACTGGTAAAGTTTATATCTGCTGTTGAGTTAGGAATTCATAATGACTAAGGATATATATGTTCCTGAAGTTGATGCGTTGGAAGCAGAAAGAAATGGACAAGCATAAGGATTTGAGCGATTTTGACAAGAACCAGATTGTAATGGCTAGATGACTGGGTCAGAGCAGCTGCAAAACTTCAGCCCTTGTGGAATATTTCAAGTCTGCAGGGCTCAGGACCTACCAATAGTGGTCCAAGGAAGGAAAACAGGTGAACCAGTGACAGGGTCCCGGGTGGCCAAGGCTCATTAAAGTATGTAGGGAGTGAAGGAGGCCCCACCTCACAATGTACAGGACTTAAAGGATCTGCTACTGACCGATTGGTGCCATATACCACAGCTTACCTTCAGGGGTCTAATGGAGGCCATGCCATGACAGGTCAGGGCAGTTTTGGCAGCAAAACAGGATCTACTCAATTTTAGGTAAGTGATCAGAATGTAATGGCTGATCTGTGTAAGGGCAGCTAATTGCTGGCATGATATATGAGATTTAAAGGATTTAGAAATAGCACAAATTGTAGTCATGTGCCATCTAGCATATATAAATTGCTTCTGGATATGGTTGTGCTAAAGTAAAGAATGGATTACTATATATTTTTTGTGTTACATTTGTAAGTTTACTCTTGTTTTGTGCTTATCTATTAGATACAACTATATCAAATATATCTTCATCATATTTGAATTACATGTACATGTACTACTGTAGTTCCCCAAACTTAGTACCAGTAACCAACCGCAGCCCTGTAAGGGTGAAAAGGGACGTAAAAATGTCCATGTGCCCATGGTGGCAACAACTTGCCTGAAAAGATGATGGTACCAGTAATGTAACTCTTTTGCAGCGCAGCATATTTATTCTCATTTTTTATACCTACTTTCTGCCTACCTGTATCCTGTTAACCTCAGTCAACCTGTGTGTGTTGTAATGTAGTCACAGCTCCAAGCATGCTCTCATGATGGGCTACAATCTCAATACAAATTAGTAAACTAACCCCGAGACTGCCATTTTACAGAAGAGAGTGTTCGAGGGAATGTAGCCACCAATATTTTTTTTTTGGTACTCGCCGATACTGAATACTGGAAGTCCCATTAAGGAAGCTGGGCTTCGTGTAATGGCTCGCCGCCCGGCTTCCTCATTAGCCGGGAAACCGTCTCCATGCTTCCTTGTCACCGTGTGACGAGGAAGCATGGAGCCAACTTTCTGGCCAATCAGGAAGTCGGGGGAGCGTGGGTAATGACTCACCACCCGGCTTCCTGATTGGCCAGCTTCTCGACCAATCAAGCAGCCGGGTGGTGAGTCATTACATGCCGGCTGACATCATGGTTGGTCAGGAAGCCAGCTCCATGTTCCCTCATCACCGAGTGATGTGGGAGCATGGAGCCAGCTTTCCAGCCAATCAGGAAGCTGAGGGACGAGCCATTTCCCACCCCCCGGCTGCGTGATTGGCCGGGAAGCCAGCTCCATGCTCCCCGGTGATAAGGGAACATGAAGCTGGCTTCCCAACCAATTAGGAAGTTGGGTGGCATGTAATGATTCGCTGCTCGGTAGCTGGTATCGGGATAAGTATCTGAGCATTTAGTACGAGTACTCGCCCAAATACTCAGTATCGGCACTGATACTAATATCGGTCTCCGTGCATTCTTACTTATTAGTATTTGTGGAGCAACAATCTGCCACCAATTATATAGGCAAAGCAAGCCTCTAAAGTAGAGTATCAAGAGTGTGCCCTGTAATGCATGTTTATTTTTACAATAAAGGTTTGTGAACTTTCGAAGATGTGTAAGAAATGTAATTCATAAAACAGCAAGGAGAGAATCAGAAATAACTTTTGGAGCTTTCCTTTATTGTAAATTACAGGGATAAAAACGTATTGAGTACATCTCTTGAATATGTGCACATATTCTGATGTTCTGTCTCTTCAATGATGTTGCAAGTACAGAAATACTGTATACTGTACCTGATGATCTGGGCAGTAATTATCTCTATGTACATGTATGGGATGTTTAAAAAGATTTTAGAAAAGAAAGAAAATATTTCTTGTTGTCTTCAGACAGTGAAAACTGCATGAAATGTTCTGATGAAGAATGGCCAAATGAGAAGAAGGATCGGTGTGTTCCAAAATTGGTGGAGTTTCTCTCCTACACTGATGATACGATTGTTGCAGTATTTTCAGCTGTCTCCATCCTCTGTTGTCTTCTGACTGGTGTAATATTGGGGATGTTTATACATTACCAGGACACACCCATTGTTAAAGCTAATAACCGGAACCTGAGCTATCTTCTCCTGGCCTCCATCATGCTGAGCTTCCCCTGTGTCTTCTTGTTCCTCGGTCATCCAGTAGATGTAACCTGCATGCTGCGTGTAACCTCTTTTGCAGTCATCTTCTCAGTAGCTGTCTCTTCTCTACTTGCCAAAAGCCTTATGGTTTTCACCGCTTTTAAAGCCACCAAACCTGGGAGTTCCTGGAGGAAATGGATGGGATCCAAGTTACCCAATTCTATATTGTTAGTATGTTTCCTGGTTCAAGTAATTATTTGTATAACTTGGTTGTCTACTTCTGCCCCCTTCCAGGATCGAGACACTCACTCTTATCAGGGAAAGATCATCATTCAGTGTAATGAAGGTTCAATTATCGGTTTCTACTCTGTCCTGGGATATATGGGGCTTCTGGCAGCTGTAAGCTTCATTACAGCTTTTTTAGCCAGGACATTACCGGACAGTTTTAATGAGGCCAAGTACATCACCTTCAGCATGCTGGTGTTCTGCAGTGTCTGGATTGCCATGATTCCGGCCTATCTGAGCAGTAAAGGGAAAGACACGGTGGCTGTGGAGATTTTTGCTATAATGGCCTCAAGTGCTGGACTTCTTGGCTGTATATTTTTTCCAAAATGTTATATAATTCTGCTTAGACCTGACCTGAATACAAAAACAAGTTTACTTGGAAGTAAAAAAAAGTAACTTCTTGTTTATTTAATATGGCCAGAAACTGCATAATAATATTATTATCATCTTTAGAGAAAATTAACACTACAAAATTTACTGTAGTTTGTTTAATCTACATTATTAAATAAGGTTGTCTTGATATATAAAGAAAATGTAACATGTTGCCATAGTTATAATTTTTTTTCTAATTGAGAAGACAAAAACAAAAATAAACAAAAAGACAAATAACAAAAATACATTTTAGTAATGGTAAATATTGCCTGTTTTTTTGTGGCTGTTTAATATTTTTGTGAATATTTCATGTAGGGATTTGTAGACTCTGCCTTTGTATGACTTAACATGCATTTAGCACCCTTAACCTCCCTGGCGGTATTCCCGAGTCTGGCTCGGAGTGAATTTTCAATGCTAGGAGCGGTAACCCCGAGCCAGACTCGGGGTTGCAGAGAAAAGTGACACTTACCTTGTCCCTGCGAGCCCGCGGTGTCCTCTGCTGTACGCGGCCCGAAAATGAAACTAAAAGTCAGATGCCGGCATCTGACTTTTAGTTTCGTTTTCGGGCGTCACAGCCGGCGGGATGCTGAGCACGTGCACTCAACTTCTTTGGTCGACCATGGCGAGGCCTGCTCTGAGTGGAACCTGTCCTGTTAAACCGCTGTATGGTCTTGGCCACCATGCTGCAGCTCACTTTCAGGGTCTTGACAATTTTCTTATAGCCTCGGCTATCTTTATGTAGAGCAACAATTCTCTTTTTCAGATCTGCATAGAGTTCTTTGCCATGAGGTGCATTGTTGTACTTCCAGTGACCAGTATGAGAGAGTGAGAGTGATAACACCAAATGTACCACACCTGCTCCCCATTCACATCCGAGACCTTGTAACACTAATGAGTCAGATGACACCGGGGAGGGGAAATGGCTAATTGGGCCCAATTTGGACATTTTCACTTAGGGGTGTACTCACTTTCCAATTTAGAACCTATGGATTTACTTTTTCAGGCTGTATGGCTTTTTTTTAAAGACCTGTTTAGCTTTGTGATGTATTTTTAATCTTCTCTATAACCTACTGTATGTGATTTTATTTTGCTGTATAAAGCAGACTTTGCATCCAAACGTAAGGTCCACTTTTTAGTGCTAGAGGCTGGCTTCCATACACTTCTTAGTGGTGGCGGTCACCATACCTCACTGATGAATCCAAGGAAAACTGTATAGATTCAACTAGAATTTGAACACTGTGCTGAAGTACATTTTGGTAGGATTTTGTGTTCCCAGATTTTCCAGGAAACAGCAGTAAGAGACAGTGATGTCCCCCAGCAACTCCAGGAAGTTGACAGAAGTCAGGGTCTGAGGTAAGTATTTGTTTTTCAAATTCTTTTTTTGGCAGGTTTCTTTAAAGTTACCAGAAGCTACCTCGGAGGTTCCCGAGCAGAATAGCCAAGCTGAATGCCGACTATTCACTTACTGCCATTTGGTCCCTATGAGAATAGGGGTGAACGGCAGCTAGTGAGCTGCTGGAGCTTCGGCTCAGCCAATCCAGATGTTGGATCGGCTGAGTCAAAGTCCTTCTACACTTCGACTTGGCCGAAGGAAGCCAATGGCAGCCGATGTGCGGCTAATTTTAGCCGATGTACAGTTGAAATCAGCCATGCAAGCCAAAAGTGAATAGCCGAACAGCATTCGTCTCACTTCACTTCAGCTCAGTTATTCACTCGGCTGCCTTCGGCAGCTCTGTGAATAACCTTGTTAAAAGGAAAAATTGTAAGTAGCAATTTTTTTTAAAGTTACGCTATGTGAATAGGAACATGTAACAAATATGATAAACACTTTAAATAAGATTGTTGCAATACACTATTGCTACAAATGTTTGAGAGGATAATTCCAAACAAACAAAGCCAACAATAGACAATGCAGCTACTTTCTTTGCCCAGAAGAGGGAGCTTTAGTCCTTTGGAGCTTCCATTTGTCTCAGAAACTTCTAGAATCAGTTGGGGAATTTCCAAAATACGTCATTGTCTGTCCCCACCCCCAATGTTTTATAAAGCTGCTGCTTCCTGGTTTAGCTCATTTTCTGTGAGATTCCGTCCCAACAAGAAGTAAATCAGTTTTGTTCCCAAAAAAGACCACCAAGATGCATCCTATCATGGCGTGGATCTGGACCTCTGTTCTGCTGATGACCACCGCGGTGTTTGGTAAGAAGAAATTAGTATATTAATTAAAAATTCTAGGCAAAGCATGTCCGGATTTGTAGGTCCTGAGTAGCTGAAGGGTGCAAATGCTCTACACCTTGTTTAATATGTTTCTTTTTTATCTATGTACGAAGTAAACCAAATGTCTAATGTTGTCTTGGTAGTTGTGAATGTTTAACAACCAGCAGGTTTCACCTAAGCAGCAACTCAAGAAAGGCTTCCTTGTCAGTATATCATGTCAGGTTTATTTTTTTAACATGAAGGACTTGGTTGTATGTTATCTACAGAGAAAGTCTGCAGAATTCCACAGGAAGTTAAATGCAATCTGAGACAGATCATCAGAAATGGAAAGGACTGTAACATTTCGGATCCAGATTTCTTTTTCTTTTTTTGTTTGGGACATAAGTAGATTTTACCAGCCAATGCTTGTATTGAAAGAGTTATGCTGCAACTTCTTAGAAACTAAAGCATCGGATTGCTAGAAAATTATTCCACCATATGCTGCCAGTCATTGTTCACACCAGTAGTTCCAGGATATGTTTTGGGAATTTCACTTGGGATCAGTGGAGTACAATAGTGTGGGCAGTGGCATAGAGGAAGACATGGGACATTCAGAAAGCTGTTCTCTGGAATTGCGGTAAGGAAGACAATGTTGCCGAGCAGAATATTTGACTGAATGATTTATATTTTGTAATGTTGGTATTAGTGTAAACTATAGCTGTTTAAATTAGACAAACCATTATTATTTGTTTTTCTTAATCACTTTCTAATGTTTTTTTTTTCTTTGTTATAGCAACATATTAATTGTGAAAACTTTGAATCTAACCTTGAACACAAGCACGGGTCTGGACATTAGCTTTCCCCATTAGATGAGGGGTTGTTCAATGGAAAGAGGTCCTATAACATAACAGAGGTGCCACCTATCTTTTAAACAAATTGCCAAAACACTAAAGTAAGGCAAATTCCCTCTTAGACAGCTGTCACTGCAACAAATGTCCACACTGGAAGAATTCCCCTCTATTCTTTTTTTGGTGCCAATTCCAGATTTTGGGTTATCCTTCACTTTCAATTCTGAAGACACTGGTCACCGGGACAAAAAGAGATGGCGAATTTCCCTAGCAGAAACCCAAACAGTGATAAAAACCTCACAGAATTTGCAATCCTTCCACACATTTTTATACAAAGCTCCCATAAAAAAAAGGAAATTCAACTATCTAAAAAAAAAAGAACAAATGTTTTACCTATAGATACTTACTTTAGGTATATATGGGGGTGTGAAGAAATAGTAGTATTAATAGTAAATTGGTAAATACATGAATATACTCTTCTACGACAGGCAATACAAAATAGCACGGAAAAACAGAACTCTCAATATGTAGCAACAATAAAAACAATGCCAGCACAATGCACAGACAAGCAAAATAGGATTTAACTGACAGAACTAGAAAGCTAACAGCCTAAGGGTGACCATTGATATTCAGATATCAGTGTTGTAGATGGGCAACTATCGTTTGCATATGGAGGGCAATAATAGCAAATGTATTTGCACTTAAGCAGTCAAATTTGAGAGAACCCCTTGGTATATTTGTTATGTATTCCCATTCACACAACATACCAAAAAAAAATCTTAAAAATCTTGCCTTTCTATTTCTTTCCTTGGGGCAGGTTTATTGATTGGACTCTATAGGCAGCTTGAAAATACCCAGGAAAGCTTGGAAGGTGCGATAATGGAAAAAGATTGGTGGGCGTTCCTCAAATGCATTATCATAAAATGTACCACTTAAGTCTTGAGATCTTTAAAACATATCTAGTTTACAACTGATAATGAGATCTGCAGCCCAGTACAGATAGGAAACTATAATTCCCCAGCCTTCTCCCTAACATTACATAGAAGGGTAAATCTAGTAGACATGTGCGATTCGTTTCGTTCCGAATCGAAATTCGGACGAATTTTCGGAAATTCGGACACTCGGATGTATCCGAATTCCGAATTACAGACATAACGAATGCAAACGAATCCGAATTTCCATTTCCGAAATTCGGTAGCGTTCGTACGAACGTTCGTTTCGGTTTCTGTTCTTATTCGTTTCTTATTCGTTTCTTATTCGTTTCGTTCGTTGGAGCAAAGTGACATTAGAGAAGGAGAAAAATATTTTTTCCCCCTCAAATGTCACTTTTGCTGCAAACGAACGAAACGAATAAGAACAGAAAACGAAACGAACGTTCGTACTAACGCTACCGAATTTCGTCCGAATCCGAATTCCGAATCCGAATTGACTTTCACACCCGAATCCTGAAAAACGAAATAACACAAATCCGAATTTAAAACGAAACGAAACGAATTTTTTGGCAGTGCACATGTCTAAAATCTAGGTTGGAGTTGTAACTAAACTAAAAAAAGGTAAGCAGCACTTTTTTTTTTTAAGTTATACTATGTGAATAGGGATCTATAACAAATATGAAGTAGGTGTTATCCCAATTTGGCTGCAAAGGCGGAAATAAGATTTAGGAAACACTTTAACAG
The DNA here is from genome assembly GCF_000935625.1 of Nanorana parkeri. Lineage (NCBI taxonomy): Eukaryota > Metazoa > Chordata > Amphibia > Anura > Dicroglossidae > Nanorana > Nanorana parkeri. Next base: position 109,011 of record NW_017308638.1, on the reverse strand, counting down.
CTGCTAATATTAAATGTCAGTCACATGAAAAGCATTATTTTCAATAAGTTGACTAACTCATAGACTTAAATTGTGAGAAGCAACAGTAAAGCGCAACCATTGTGTAGTATTGCAAAGAAGAAAGCATAGCTTACGTGTGTAGGCAAAATGTGTAAAATTGCCCCCACGTGCATAGAAAAATTAGAAATTGCATAGGAACAAGGTTTTTACCACATAAAATGCCATTAATAAGATTAAAATCTTAAAATCTAAAAAAAGGTTATACCTTGCCTTTAGCCACCTAAGCTCTCACACCTGTACACCCCTATGGACCAGAGTGATTTTTATATTAACTATTTTATATTTTATATTACCCACAGTATCCCAGATAGCAAGGATAACTTGCCACAAACTTGTGGCGGGGTTAAATTGTAATTCTTGTTAACTTGCTGCACACATTCCTGGCAAGTTGTAGACTTGCAGAATACTTGCAGAACAAGTTCTAGGCGACACTTTGTTTGTAGCAAATTTGCTTGGCAAGTTTACAGCAAGAGTCCTGCAGGTCTTAGCAAGAGCTCTGCAAGTGTACAGCACTTTTGCAAAGCACATTGATCTGGTAGACTTGCAAAGCAGACTTGCTGTAATTGTGCAACAAAAATTGTGAAGTTTGGCAAGTCTGCAATAGTTTAGCAAGTCATTTTCAAATTTGCAGCTCAATTGCTTGCTATCTGGGATATAAAGTTTAAAAAAAAAAATGTGTTGATATTATCTTGGAAAAACTATTTTATTTTTTTATGCAAAACATAGGCAAAAAAATATAACAAGCGTTAGCTCACTGTTAATAAAGAAAAAAAAAACGGAGTTACAGTTGATAAAAAAAACTTCCATTTTATTTAATATTTTGTCCTGTGTAAAATAACACTAAAATTCTGGTACAAAACATTGCAAATGTATTTACAATTAATATAAAGGCTTTTTTTTTAAATTACAAACAAAAAATAATCAGATGAAAGGAGTTAATTAAGGCTGATTAGGGTGAACAGAGTTAAAGTAGTATTAAAATCTCAAACTTTTTTTTTCAACAATGAATGCATATCAAACAAATCTACATCGCCCAGCAAAGCATCGCTTTACATTTTTGCCCAAACACTTAGAATCATCATATTTCTGAACAGTTGCTTCCAAGTCTCTCAGCTTAGCTTCCCTGAACTATCTGTCCAGTACAAGATCACAAAGGGCAGTGCAGACTCCAGCAACTGTTTATCTACTAGCTTTGAGAGGGGTCCAAGGGGGAAGGCAGTAGCTTGATTTGCTGTGTCTGTATGTTTGTGGAGACACACACAGCTTATTAACACACTGCATAGGTGACTGCATAGCACTCTGCTTGAGAAGGAATTCACTCTAAAGCAGGAGGTCAGGACCAGTGCTCAGGGGACCAGCTGATTCTGCAGGAAACTAAAGCTTTTCAACATCAAGGAGCAGCATCCATTGTACGTGATTCCATCAGCATTTGGAATAGCTTACAATCCTATTAACTTTAATATCACTTCAATAAGTGGTTAATATATTTTTTTTTACTTTGTTACTTTTTCTGACATCATAGGCAGATGGAAGTTCATGGCTTTGATCTGCAGATGAATGAAACAGAGTAAATACAAAAGTAACAATGTTACTTTGTAGCCCTATCTCACATCTGAAGAGTGTTTAAGAATCCTGCACCAGAGAGTGTCAGACAGCAGGACCCATTACAGCTGCTACATTTTATACAAGAAGTCCCAGCTGTCATTTTGATAGCTGGGAACAGCTGGCAAATGCATTGGGGAGAGGCTACACGACAGAAGGAAAGAGCATACTGCATACTCCCTGTGTACTTTGTTTCAGTTTTTTGTGTGGGCGTGTGTAGCACTTTCAGTGTTCACAACTGATTAAAATGTATCATTTTTCTTTTGTTAGTTTTATTTTTAGCTTTCACTAGAGTGGGGAAGAGTTAGCCATTGCATTTGAGAAGTCCAAAGCCTCCCCATTTGTCAGGGCTTTATTGTCTGCAGATAAATGGACGCGGCATAGTCATAAAATGTGTGGTGCAGGAGATTCTATGGCACATTTATCAGCAGCGTGCCATTAAATATCTCGTACTATATTCAAAATGAGTCCCTTTGTAACCAAGCAGCAAGTGCCTGTATACTAAAATGTATCTTTAGAAGTTCCCATTGAAACACTGTATAGATCCTATAATGCTATGCCAGTGATGACTGCTGTGGCAATGTTTGAAAACCCTGTGCATGGACGGTGTATGTATACAGCAGTGTAGATGGAGACATGCTTGCAGTGCTTCCTATGGCATAAAACATGGAAAATGATGCACGATAATAAGCCAAATTATTGCAACAATTATAGAAGACAAGAACAGAACACAGCGACCAATATACCTGCTGGAAGGTATAATAAAAAATCATACAAATATTAAAATTAGAAACCAAAATTGTCAATGAATGGAACAAATACATTTGGGTTAAAAATATTTATTTGGTACTGATAAAAGAAAAAAACCTGACAGGAGTGGAAATCCTTCCTTACTCCATCCATAAGGAAGAAAAAAGTTTTGCTTGGATATACAGCCACCTCATCTTAATTACATCAAGGATTCACACAAACAGTTAAAGAATATATCTATTTTGTGGGATAGACTAGGTTAAAACTGCTGGCCTTTATTTTTTTTTTTTTGGGGGGGGGGGGGTGGC